>NC_052068.1:10789102-11089102 GCF_015852505.1 Tachyglossus aculeatus
GATGTGGGGAGGGAGAAATAGAAATGTGAAATAGAAATAGAAATGTGTAGAAATAATTATAACTATAGACAGGTAAATATATACACAAGTGCTGTGTGGTGAGGAGATGGGGGTAGAAAAAAGAGCAAGAGTCAGGGAAACGTGGAGGAGAGGGGGAGCTGAGGAAAAGGGGGCTTAGTCTGGGAAGGCCCCTTGGAAGAGGGGGAGCCTTCAGTAAGGCTTTGAAGGGGGGAAGTGTGATTGTTTGGTGGATTTAAGGAGGGAGAGCACTCCAGGCCAGAGGTAGGACGTGGGCCAGGGGTCTACGGAGGGATGGGCGAGTATGAGGCACAGAGAAGGTTAGCACCAGAGGAGCGGAGGGTATGGGCATGACATCTGACTCCCAAGCCCGGGCTCTTTCCACTGAGCCACGCTTGGAGGAGATCAAGGTGAGGTCAGTGGGGGCCCAAGGTGTCTAGCGGGAACTGGGTTTGGGCAGGGACATCTGGACTGTAAGCTCCTGGAGGGCAGGGAATCCATTTTCCAACTCCATTGCATTGCACTTTTCCAAGTTCTTAGTGCAGTGCTCTGCACACAGTAAACGTTCAACAGATACCAATCAATCAATCATATTTACCAAGTGTTTACACTGTGCAGAACACTGTATTAAGCGCTCAGGAGGACACAATAAAATATTTAATGTCTGTCTCCCCCTTTAGACTGTAAGCTTGTTGTGGGCAAGGAACGTGTCTGTTTTATTGTTATACTGTCCTCTCTAAAGTGGTTAGTACAGTGCTCTGCACACAGTAAGCACTCAGTAAATATGATTGACTCACTGTCGATAAAACCATATAACAGACACATTCCCTGCCCGCACTGATTGACTGATTAATTGGGGAAAGTTTGTAAGTGGAGGTGGGATTTTAGGGGGATTTGAATGTGGGGAGAACTGAGTCTGTCTGATGGGAAGGGTGGGGTCAGGGGGAATTCCAAGCCAGGGGAATTGTATGAGCCAGGAAAGGAAGGTAGGAGAGAAGAGAGTGAGGAACAGCTAGAAGGTTGGCTTGGGAAGAGTGAATAGAGCAAGTTGGGAAATAATAATAATAATAGTAATGATGGTATTTGGTAAGCATTTGCTACATGCCAGGCACTGTATTAAGCACTGGGGTAGATACAAGATCAACAGGTTGGACATAGTCTCAGTCCCACATGAATTTCACAGTCAAAGTGGAAGATAGAATAAGTATTGAATCACCATTTTACAGAGAGGAAACAGAGGCACAGAAAGGTTAAGTGACTTGCCCGAAGTCATACAGCAGGCACACGGCAGAGATGGGATGAGAACGCCCATCCTCTGACTCCGAGGCCTGAACTCTTTCCACTTATAATAATAATAATAATAATTATTATTATTATCATTATAATGGTATTTGTTAAGCGCTTACTATGTGCCAAGCACTGTTCTAAGCACTGGTAGATATAAGGTGATCAGGTTGTCCCAAGTGGGGCTCACAGTCTTAATTCTCATTTTACAGATGAGGTAACTGAAGTACAGAGAAGTGAAGTGACTTGCCCAAGGTTACACAGCAGGCAAGTGGTGGAGCAGGGATTAGAACCCACATCCTCTGACTCCCAAGCCCGTGCTCTTTCCACTACGCCACACTGCCTCTCTAGGCCACACTGCTTCCCAAGAGTGCATAAAGAGAGCACAGATAACTATGCCACTTCTTCACTAAGAGGGGGGCCTTTTGGCTTAGTTGAAAGAGCCCGGGCTTGGGAATCAGAGGTCATGGGTGCTAATTCTGGCTCTGCCACTTGTCAGCTGTGTGACTTTGGGCAAGTCGCTTCACTTCTCTGTGCCTCAGTTTCCTCATCCCTAAAACGGGGATGAAGACTCTAAGTCCCTCGTGGGACAACCTGATTACCTTGTATCTACCCCAGTGCTTAGAACAGTGCTTGGCGCATAGTAAGCACTTAACAAATACCATCATCATCATTATTATTATTAACTGGTGGCCCCAAGCCAGAAGGGGTTACTGGGGTGAAGGAGGATGGGGTGGGATGGGGAGACCTCCAGGGGCCGAGGACTCCAGAACTCTGCGTGTGCATGTATGGGTACGTGTACGTGTACATGTACGTGTATGCGTGTGTGTGTGTGTGTGTGTGTGTGTGTGTGTGTGTGTGTGTGTGTTTGGGGGGCGGGGGAGGGCCTGGGGTCGGTTGTGTGTCTGGAGAACCACTCCAGCCTCAGCAGCTGGCTCTAGCCCTCTGCCTCCCCTTCTCTCCAACCAGCCACTTGACCTCTGAGCAACTCTCAGGGCTCACTGCCAGTTCACTAGAAAACTTGCCTCGGGGAATGAAACTTTGCTTGTTGGTTTTTAATGGAAGACAGTTTGGGGCTAAGAGATTAATCATCATCAACATAATCATCACCGGCACCATCATCAACGTTTACCGAGTGCTTACAGAGCATGCAGAGACCGTAGTTCGAGCTTGGGGAACGTCATCATGGTAAAATAATGATAGTAGTTGTTAAGCGCTTACTATGTGTCAAGCACTGTTCTAAGCACTGGGGTAAGATACGAAGGAATCAAGTTGGACACAGTTCCTTGCCCCACATGGAGGTCACAGTCTTAATCCCCATTTTACAGACCAGGTCACTGAGGCCCAGAGAAGTGAATAATAATAATAATGGCATCTATTAAGTGCTTACTATGTGCAAAGCACTGTTCTAAGCCCGGGGGAAGTTACAAGGTGATCAGGTTGTCCCACTGGGGGCTCACAGTCTTAATCCCCATTTTGCAGATGAGGTAATTGAGGCCCAGAGAAGTGAAGTGACTTGCCCAAAGTCACACAGCTGATAATTGGTGGAGCCGGGATTTGAACCCATGACCTCTGACTCCAAAGCCCGTGCTCTTTCCACTGAGCCATGCGTGTTTTGTTTTGTTGTCTGTCTCCCCCTTCTAATAATAATGATGGCATTTGTTAAGCGATTACTATGTGCAAAGCACTGTTCTAAGTGCTGGAGTGGATACAAGGTGATCAGGTTGTCCCATTTGGGGCTCACAGTTTTAATCCCTATTTTTACAGATGAGGTAACTGAGGCTCAGAGAAGTTAAGTGACTTGCCCAAAGTCACACAGCTGACAAGCGGCGGAGTCGGGATTAGAACCCATTGCCTCTGACTCCCAAGCCCGGGCTCTTTCCACTGAACCACGCAAGCTGCTTCTCATGCTGCTTCTAGACTGTGAGCCCATTGTTGGGTAGGGACCGCCTCTATGTGTTGCCGACTTGTACTTCCCAAGCGCTTAGTACAGCGCTCTGCACACAGTAAGCGCTCAATAAATATGATTGAATGAATGAATGAAGTGAAGTGACTTGCCCAAGGTCACACAGCAGACAAGTGTCTTCAAGAGAAACAGTGTAGCTTTGTGGAAAGAGCCCGGACTTGTTAGTCAGAGGTCATGTATTCTAATCCCGGCTCCACCACTTGTCAGCTGTGTGACTTGGGGCAAGTCACTTCACTTCTCTGGGCCTCAGTTAAAATGGGGATGAAGACTGTGAGCCCCACGTGGGACAATCAGTTAACTTTGTATCTCCCCCAGCACTTAGCACAGTGCTTATATGTTGCCAACTTGTACTTCCTGAGTGCTTAGTACAGTGCTCTACACACAGTAAGCGCTCAATAAATATGATTGATTGATTGATTGGCACACAGTAAGTGCTTAACAAATACCATTATTATTATTATTATTATTATTATTATTATTATTATTATTATTATTATTATTATTAAAGAATGGAATGGTTGTAATCCCAAGACTCCGAAGGCACTTGGGAACAACATGAGGAGGCAATCAGGGGTAGAAGCTGTTAAGAATAATAGTGACATTTGTTAAAACACTTACAATGTGTCAAGCCCTTACGGAGTGCTGGGGTAGATACAACACAGGCAGACTGGACGCAGTCCCTGTCCCATATGGGGCATACAGTCTAAAAGGGATGGAGAACAGGTAACAGTTAGCGCTCAATAAATACAATCTAATTAATTAATTAATTAATTAATTAAACCCCACTTTACAGATGAGGAAACTGAGGCCCAGAGATGGTGAATAATTTGCCCAAGGTCACAATGCAAACAAGAGGTGATGCTGACCTCCTGAGCCTCAGGCAAACATTTTTTTTCACCTCTGCAGAAAAATCGTTCTGATCCTCTGGTTGGAAGATTTTTTTGATTGCCTCTCCCAACTGCCATCATCATCATCATCATCAGTCGTATTTATTGAGCGCTTACTGTGTGCAGAGCACTGTACTAAGCACTTGGGAAGTACAAGTTGGCAACATATAGAGACGGTCCCTACCCAACAGTGGGCTCACAGTCTAAAAGGGGGAGACAGAGAACAAAACCAAACATACTAACAAAATAAAATAAATAGAATAGATATGTACAAGTAAAATAAATAAATAAATAAATAGAGTAATAAATATGTACAAACATATTTACATATATACAGGTGCTGTGGGGAAGGGAAGGAGGTAAGATGGGGGGATGGAGAGGGGGACGAGGGGGAGAGGAAGGAAGGGGCTCAGTCTGGGAAGGCCTCCTGGAGGAGGTGAGCTCTCAGTAGGGCCTTGAAGGGAGGAAGAGAGCTAGCTTGGCGGATGGGCAGAGGGAGGGCATTCCAGGCCCGGGGGATGACGTGGGCCGGGGGACGATGGCGGGACAGGCGAGAACGAGGTACGGTGAGGAGATTAGCGGCGGAGGAGCGGAGGGTGCGGACTGGGCTGTAGAAGGAGAGAAGGGAGGTGAGGTAGGAGGGGGCGAGGTGATGGACAGCCTTGAAGCCCAGGGTGAGGAGTTTCTGCCTGATGCACAGATTGATTGGTAGCCACTGGAGATTTTTGAGGAGGGGAGTAATATGCCCAGAGCGTTTCTGGACAAAGATAATCCGGGCAGCAGCATGAAGTATGGATACCAAATTACCAACTCCCAATTACCAACTAGAGAAGCAGCATGGCTCAGTGGAAAGAGCATGGGCTTTGGAGTCAGAGGTCATGGGTTCAAATCCTGGCTCTGCCAATTGTCCACTGTGTGACTTTGGGCAAATCATTAACTTCTCTGTGCCTCAGTTACCTCATCTGTAAAATGGGGATTAATACTGTGAGCCCCCTGTAGGACAACCTGATCACCTTGTAGCCTCCCCAGCACTTAGAACAGTGCTCTGCACATAGTAAGCGCTCAATAAATGTCATCATTATTATTATTACCAGCATCCAGGTGAAGCTCCGATTGCCTTTAATAATAATATATAATGGTATTTATTAAGCTGTAAGCCTCCCTCTAGACTGTAAACTCGTTTTGGGCAGGGAATATGTCTGTTTATTGTTATAGCATACTCTCCCAAGTACTTAGTACGGTGCTCTACACACAGTAAGCGCTCAATAAATACGCCTGAATGAATATGTCTCAAGTTCTGTGGCCGATACGAGATTATCAGATTCAGACACAGTCCCTGTCACACAGGGCTCATAATCCAAGGGAGAGGGAGGACAGGAATTTTATCTCCATTTTACAGATGAGAAAACAGAGGCACAGAGAGCGGGTAAGCGACTTGCCAGAGGCCACACAGCTGGGCAGCAGCAGAGCTGGAATTCGAACCTGGGCCTCTTGACTCCCATTCCTATGCTCTTTCCATTAGCAAATGCTGTTTTGGATTCCAAATCTCACTGATCTGTCTTTCTCTGGTTTTGCTTCTGGGGCCCCTGAGAAAGAACCACAGAGGAATCGTTTTTGCTGTGGAAGGCAGTGAGGTCAAGAGGAAAGACCATAAGACCAGAAGTCAGCAGACCTGAATTTTAGCCCCTGCCACTGCCCCTGGCTTGCTGTGTCACCTCTCTTAACTGCTGTTTCCACATCTGCAAATTGAGCAAAAGATATCTGTTCTCCCTTCCTCTTAGACTTTGAGACCCATGCAGGACAAGAGTCCATCTATCTTGTAATAAAAATAATGGCATTTATTGAGCACTTACTATGTGCAAAACACTGTTCTAAGCTCTGGGAAGGTTACAAGGTGATCAGGTTGTCCCACAGGGGGCTCACAGTCTTAATCCCCATTTTACAGATGAGGTAACTGAGGCCAGAGAAGTGAAGTGACTTGCCCAAAGTCACACAGCTGACAAGTGGGGAGCTGGGATTTGTATCATCCCATCGCTTAGCACAGGTCTTGGGCATATGGTAGTCAATCGATCAATGGTATTTATTAAGCACTTACTGTATGCAAAGCGCTGTACTAAACACTGGGAGAGAATTCGTAGGTGGCGAGTGGACCTGTCCTGCAGGGGACTTGCAATATAAGAGTTTAAGCGGGGTGAAGAGATTGGAGACAGACCCATCAGGAGAAGCAGTGTGGCCTAATGGAAAGAGCATGGGCCTGGAAGTCCTGAGTTGTAATCTCATCCCCGCCACTTGTCTGCTGAGTGACCTTAGGCAAGTTACTTACTTTCTCAGTACCTCAGTTGCTTCATCTGTAAAATGTGGATTAAGACTGTGAGCCCCATGTGGGACATGGACAGTGTCCAACCTGATGATCTTGTATCTAGCCCAGTGGTTGGTACAGTGTCCATAGTAAGCACTTAACATCTCTCCACCCAAACTGCTACCACGTTAATCTAATCCCTTATCCTGTCCCACTTTGATTACCGTATCAGCCTCTTTGCTGACCTCTGGGCCTCTTGCCTCTCCCCACTCCAGTCCTTACTTCACTCTGTTGACTGGATCATTTTTCTACAGAAGCATCTGGACCACCTTTCTCCATTCCTCAAGAACCTCCGGTGGTTGCCCATCCACCTCCGCAGCAAACTGAAACTCCTCACCATAGGCTTTAAAGCCCTCAATCAGCTTGCCCCCTCCTTCCCCACCTCACTATTCTCTTACTCCAACCCAGCCCGCAAACTTCGCTCCTCTAATGCCAACCTTCTCCCTGTATGTCTATCTCGTCGCTGACCTCTCACCCGCATCCCGCCTCTGGACTAGAATGTCCTCCCTCTTCCTATCCAAAAATTACTTTTCCCATTTTCAAAGCCTTATTGAAGGCCCATCTCCTCCAGGAGGCCTTCCCTGACTAAGCCCTCCTTTCCTCTTCTCCCACTCCCTTCTGCATCTCCTTGGCTTTCTCCCCTTATTCATCCCCCCCTTCCCAGCCCCGCAGCATTTATGTCCATATCTGTAATTTATTTTTTTTATATTAATGCCTGCCTCCCCCTCTAGACTGTATGCTTGTTGCAGGCAGCAATGTGCCTGTTACAGTGTTATATTGTACTCTTCCGAGTGCTTAGTACAGTGCTCTGCAATAAATACGATGGACTGACGGACTGACTTAGATACCACTGAAGGAAAAGAAAAGAGTGACGAAACATCCAAACAAATATCCCATTCCCATCCCATTCCTATGCTCTTTCCATTAGCAAACACTGTTTTGAATTCCAAATCTCACTGATCTGTCTGTCTCTGGTCTTGCTTCTGAGCTTGAAGTTTGGAGCCACTGGTAGCCATAGTAAATTCTCAATCAGCCTACAGACTTCCTGGGGTTTTGGGAGCACTTACTGAGCTCTTATCCCAGACAGACCCTGTCCACTTCCAGATTTTCTTTCCCCTTCCCCTCTGACAGATTCCATTCTCTGCTCCCCTGACTGATGAGGGAGAGGGACTCGTATTTATTGAGTCCTTCCTTTGTGCAGAGCACTGTACTAAGCACATGGGAGAGTAGGTTATAACAATAAACAGACACATTCCCTTATGTTAAGCACTTACTATGTGTCAGGCACTGTTCTTAGAGCTGGAGTTGATACAGGATAATTGGGTTGGACACAGTCCCTGTCCCTTATACGGCTACCAGCCTTAATCCCCATTTTATTGAGGAGGTCACTGAGGCCCAGAGAAGTTAAGTGACTTGCCTAGGATCACATAACTGAGGCCCAGAGAAGTTGAGTGATTTGCCTAGCATCACACAGCAGACAAGTGGAGGAGCTGGGACTAGAACCCAGGTTCTTCTCACTCCCAGGCCCGGGCTCAATCCACTATGATAATAATATAATAATAATGGCATTTGTTAAGCGCTTACTATGTGCAAAGCACTGTTCTAAGCGCTGGGGAGGATACAACATGATCAGGTTGTCCCACATGGGGCTCACAGTCTTCATCCCTATTTTACAGATGAGGGAACTGAGGCACAGAGAAGTAAAGTGACTTGCCCAAAGTCACACAGCTGACAAGTGGTGGAGCCGGGATTAGAACCCACGACCTCTGACTCCCAAGCCCGGGCTCTTTCCATTGAGCTACACTGCCTCACCACTTGTGAGCCCTCTATGGGACAAGGACTGTGTCCAACCCAATTATCTTGTATCTACCCCAGCGCTTCAATCAGTGCCTGACATGTAGTAAGTGCTTTACAAATACCACAATTATTATTACTATTGTTACCTGCCTCATTGTCATTATTGATGGTATTTGTTGAGTGTTTACTATGTGCAGAGCACTGTCCAAGAGCAGAAAGTTTCCCCGTTAGAATGGAAGCGTAACACTTAGAACAGTGTCTGGCACCATCACTGCTACTACTCTGTGGCCCTGGAAGTGTATGGGATGGGGAATCAGGAAACCAACCCTTGCCTGCTGTGTGACTTTGGGCAAGTCAGTTGTCCTCTCTGTGCCCCAGTTTTCTCATCTGCAAAATGGGGATAAGATCCCTGAGCTCCCAGCTTTTTAGATGATGAGGCCTGGGAGGGATGGGGATTGTGTCCGATTTGAATCTCTTGTATAATAATAATAATGATGGGATTTATTAAGCATTTACTATGCACAAAGCACTGTTCAAAGCACTGGGGCAGTTACAAGGTGATCAGGTTGTCCCACGGGGGGCTCACAGTCTTCATCCCCATTTTACAGATGAGGGAACTGAGGCCCAGAGAAGTTAAGTGACTTGCCCAAGGTCACACAGCTGACAATTGGTGGAGCTGGGATTTGAACCCATGGCCTCTGACTCCAAAGCCCGTGCTCTTTCCACTGAGCCATGCTGTATCTACCTGAGAATCGAGCACGGTGCTTGTCACAGAGTAAGCAGCGGATACTGACATCATCATGGTGGCGTAGTGGATAGAGCAGGGTCCTGAGTGTCAGGAGATCATGGTTTCTCATCCCAGCTTTGCCACTTGTCTGCTATGTAACCTTGGTTAAGTCACTTCACTTCTCTGGGCCTCAGTTCCCTCATCTGGAAAATGGGGATTAAGACTCCAGGAGGCCTTCCCAGACTGAACCCCCTCCTTTCTCCCCCCCTCCCCCCTGCCTTACCTCCTTCCCCTCCCCACACCACCTGTATGTATTTATTACTCTATTTATTTATTTATTTATTTATTTATTTATTTATTTTATTTGTACATATTTATTCTATTTATTTTATTTTGTTAATATGTTTTGTTGTCTGTCTCCCCCTTCTAGACTGTGGGCCCACTGTTGGGTAGGGACCGTCTCTATATGTTGCCAACTTGTACTTCCCAAGTGCTTAGTACAGTACTCTGCACACAGTAAGTGCTCAATAAATATGATTGAATGAATGAATGAATGACTGTGAGCCCCACGCGGGACAGGGACCGCGTCCAACTCGATTGGCTTGTATCCACCCCAGTGCTTAGTACAGTGCCTGGCACATAGTAAGCATTTAGCAAATACCCTACTTATTATTATTATTATTATTTCAACTTGACCTCCTTTCCCTCTGTGCTGAGAAAAAAGGGGAGAAAAGTCAGGCATGCTGCGACTGGAGGAAGAAAGCTGTTGAGTAAACATTCCCCTCTTCTTGATCATAGTTTCTGGGAATTACTAAATTCTCCTCCCCCTCCTCCTCTTTGTAGTCTAGAGGGAACTTGGAGAATCAGCATGACCTAGTGGATAGAGCCCAGGCCTGAGAGTCAGAAGGACCTGGGTTCTAATCCCAGTTTTGTCACTTGTCTGCTATGGGACCATGGGCAAGTCACTTCACTTCTCTGTGCCTCAATTACGTCATTCGTAAAATGGGTATTGAAACTGGGAGCCCTATGTGGAACAGGGACTGTGTCCAACCTGATTATCTTGGATCTACCCCAGCGCTTAGTTCGGTGCCTGGCACCTAGTAAGCGCTCAAGAAACACCACAGTTATTTTTACTAGAGGGGTAAATACCACTGACTGATTAGCCAGCATCCTCCTGGATCAGCTCCTGAAGGATATTATTGATCGAACGTTTCCTGAGTCACAGTGTTTCTACAGACCCCAGCACGGCATCTTGGACGTGATCTTTGTTGTGTGTTAGATACAGGAGAAGTGTCTGTTTATTGTTCTATCGTACTCTCACCAAGCGCTTAGTACAGGTGCTTTGCGCACAGTAAGCGCTCAATAAATACAATTGACTGACTGACTGAATGAATGAAAGAAGGGACAAGCAACAGGATGGCACCGGGAAGCAGCGTGGCCTAGTGGATAAAGGAGAAGACTGGGAGACAGAGGACTCTATTATCTAGGCAGCATATCGACCGATGATGCAGTGATAGAAAAGGAAGCAGAAAACAGAGACTGTCCAACAGAGTGAGGTCTACATTTATTCATTCAATCATATTTATTGAGCACTTACCATACTCTCCCCCTCGTCCCCCTCTCCATCCCCCCGTCTTACCTCCTTCCCTTCCCCACAGCACCTGTATATATGTATATATGGTTGTACATATTTATTACTCTATTTATTTATTTATTTATTTATTTATTTTACTTGTACATTTCTATCCTACTTATTTTATTTTGTTGGTATGTTTGGTTCTGTTCTCTGTCTCCCCCTTTTAGACTGTGAGCCCACTGTTGGGTAGGGACTGTCTCTATGTGATGCCAATTTGTACTTCCCAAGTGCTTAGTACAGTGCTCTGCACATAGTAAGCGCTCAATAAATACGATTGATTGATTGATTGATATGCAAAGCCCTGTACTAAGTGCTTAGCACTGTACTATAGAACTGCAGTGTGGTCCAACCTTCTCTAGACTTACTCCTGTAGAAGGTAAACCCCTTGAGGGCAGGGAATGTGTCTCCTAACTCTGTTGCACTCTCCCAAGTGTTTAAACTATAAGTTTGTTGTGGGAAGGGAACTAACCCTACCAACTCTGAAGTGCTTAGTACAGTGCTCTGTACACAGTAAGTGCTTCCGAGAAATACCACTGATTTATGTATGTATCGTTACTTCCCCTACCTGTAACGTTTTAATGTCTGCCTCCCATGCGAGGCTGTAAACTCCTTGAGGGCAGGAATTGTGTCTAGTTAGTCTATTGCTGACTATTCCAAGCCTGAATACAGTGTTCCTCATGGAGTATGTGCTTAATAATAATAATGATAATAACAATAAACCTCCTCCAGGAGGCCTTCCCAGACTGAGCCCCTTCCTTCCTCTCCCCCTCGTTCCCCTCTCCATCGCCCCCATCTTACCTCCTTCCCTTCCCCACAGCACCTGTATATATGTATATATGTTTGTACATATTTTTTTTACTCTATTTATTTATTTATTTTATTTGTACATATCTATTCTATTTATTTTATTTTGTTAGTATGTTTGGTTTTGTTCTCTGTCTCCCCCTTTTAGACTGTGAGCCCACTGTTGGGTAGGGACTGTCTCTATATGTTGCCAATTTGTACTTCCCAAGCGCTTAGTACAGTGCTCTGCACATAGTAAGCGCTCAATAAATACGATTGATGATGATGATTTGTTAAGTGCTTACTATGTGCAAAGCACTTTTCTAAGTGCTGGGGAGGATGCAAGGATATCAGGTTGTCCCACTTGGGGCTCACAGTCTTAATCTCCATTTTATTCATTCATTCAATCAAATTTATTGAGTGCTTACTGTGTGCAGAGCACTGTACTAAGAGCTTGGGAAGAACAAACTGAAAACATATAGAGATGATCTCCACCCAACTATGGGCTCCCAGTCTAGAAGGGACTAGAGGGATCCAAACCTAGATGAGGTAAGTGAGACACAGAGAAGTTAAGTGACTTGCCCAAAGTCACACAGCTGACAAGTGGCGGAGCTGGTATTAGAACCCATGACCTCTGACTCCCAAGCCCGGGCTCTTTCCACTGAGCCACACTGTTTCTCTTAATTAATACCACTGTTTGACTGGATCGGGACTTTCCCTTTTAGGGTGTTAAGAATTCACCCAAACTCCCTTTATTATCATTATCATCATCGTTGCTATTATTGTTCATTTATTCAATTGTGTTTATTAAGCACTTACTGTGTGCAGAGCACTGTAATAATAGAGAAGCAGCGTGGCTCAGTGGAAAGAGCATGGGCTTTGGAGTCGGTGGGCATGGTTTCAAATTCTGGCTCTGCCAATTGTCAGCTGTGTGACTTTGGGCAAATCACTTAACTTCTCTGGGCCTCAGTTACCTCATCTGTGAAATGGGGATTAAGACTGTGAGCCCCCTGTGGGACAACCTGATCACCTTGTAACCTCCCCAGCGCTTAGAACAGTGCTTTGCAGATAGTAAGCACTTAATAAATGCCATTATTATTATTATTATTATTATTATTGTACTAAGCATTTATTACTGATAATAATAATAATAACAATAACTGGTATTTGTTAGGTGCTATGTAAGAGGTGGGGAAGATACATGATAATCAGGTCGAATATACTCCTTATCCCATTCAGAGCTCACAATCTAAGTTGGAGAAGAACAGATCTTGAATACCCATTTTCCAGATGAGGGAACTGAGGCCCAGAAAAGTGAAGTGACTCACCCAAGGTCACACATGCGGCAGAGCTGGGATTAGAACCCAAGTCCTCTGACTCCCAGGCCCATGTTCTTTCCACTAGCCCACACTGCTCTTCCTTTGTACATGGAGAATTCATTCCCCTGCAGCCTGGACATTCCCCATGTATAAAGTGGAGGTCCTGTCATCATCATCACCAACAATCGTATTTATTGAGCGCTTACTGTGTGCAGAGCACTGTACTAAGCGCTTGTCCTCCTGGGGACTGTGGGCAGTGGCTCAAACAAGCTGCCCCATCCCAATCCAGTTCTTCTTCTCCAGGAGACTCATGTTCTTTAGGTACTGAGTTTTGAAGGAACCAGGGAGACGTATTCCAGATTTTAGTCCAAATTGTTTTCTCACACATTACAATGTCCTCTTTTCAAAGTCCTCCTTTTAGGGAAGCAACGTGGCCTAGTCTACAGTCTACATCTACATCTCTGCCCCTGCTCTCTCCCCTTCTCTCCAGGCTCGCATCTCCTCCTGCCTTCAGGACATCTCCATCTGGATGTCTGCCCGCCACCTAAAACTCAACATGTCCAAGACTGAACTCCTTGTCTTCCCTCCCAAACCCTGCCCTCTCCCTGACTTTTCCATCTCTGTTGATGGCACTACCATCCTTCCCATCTCACAAGCCCGCAACCTTGGTGTCATCCTCGACTCCGCTCTCTCATTCACCCCTCACATCCAAGCCGTCACCAAAACCTGCCGATCTCAGCTCTGCAACATTGCCAAGATCCACCCTTTCCTCTCCATCCAAACCGCTACCCTGCTCGTTCAAGCTCTCATCCTATCCCATCTGGACTACTGCACCAGCCTTCTCTCTGATCTCCCATCCTCGTGTCTCTCCCCACTTCAATCCATACTTCATGCTGCTGCCCGGATTGTCTTTGTCCAGAAACGCTCTGGGCATGTTACTCCCCTCCTCAAAAATCTCTGGTGGCTACCAATCAGTCTGCGCATCAGGCAGAAACTCCTCACCCTGGGCTTCAAGGCTGTCCATCCCCTTGCCCCCTCCTATGTCACCTCCCTTCTCTCCTTCTCCAGCCCAGCCCGCACCCTCCGCTCCTCTGCCGCTAATCTCCTCACCGTGCCTCGTTCTCGCCTGTCCCACCATCGACCCCCGGCCCACGTCATCCCCCAGGCCTGGAATGCCCTCCCTCTGCCCATCCGCCAAACTAGCTCTCTTCCTCCCTTCAAGGTCCTACTGAGAGCTCACCTCCTCCAGGAGGTCTTCCCAGACTGAGCCCCTTCCTTCCTCTCCCCCTCGTCCCCCTCTCCATCTCCCCCGTCTTACCTCCTTCCTTTCCCCACAGCACCTGTATGTATGTATATATGTTTGTACATATTTATTACTGTATTTATTTATTTATTTATTTTACTTGTACATATCTATTCTATTTATTTTATTTTGTTAGTATGTTTGGTTTTGTTCTCTGTCTCCCCCTTTTAGACTGTGAGCCCACTGTTGGATAGGGACTGTCTCTATATGTTGCCAACTTGTACTTCCCAAGCGCTTAGTACAGTGCTCTGCACACAGTAAGTGCTCAATAAATACGATTGACTGATTGATTGATTAGTGGAAAGTGCATAGGCCTGAAAGTTAGAGGATGTGGGTTCTAATCCTGGCTCCACCACATGTCTGCTGTGTGACCTTGGGCAAGTCACTTAGCTTCTCTGGGCCTTGGTGACCTCATCTGTTAAATGGGGATTAAGACTGTGAGCCCTATAAGGGACAGGGACTGTGTTCAACCCGATTATCTTATATCTACCCCAGTGCTTAGAACAGTGCCTGGCACTTAACAAATACCACAATTATTCATTCAATTGTATTTATTGAGTGCTTACTGTGTGCAGATTACTATTATTAGTAGTAGTAAATAATAAAAAACAAAAACATGGAAATTGTTCAGGAATCACTTTCTCCTTGTTATTTCTCACCTATTTCTTGGTGGGTTCAAACTTTTATGATATACATTAAATGAAGGACTGTTTTAATTAAGGGTACGATCCTGGCGATCACTCATAGAAAGAAATTGGAATGAAGGTTTCAGTTGGATAAATTAGTTATATCGTTAATTTTAATTATGGGTCCATAAATGCAATTTTCTACTACAAAACTTCCGTGGCAAAAAACCAGAAGAGAAACAGAATCAGTAATATTAAAAAAACACCCACCCTGGATTGTTCTATGAGGAATGTGGTTTTGTAGAAGTCCTGTTTGATTTTTCTTTTTCCTAACTGGACCTTCAGAAGCAGAGAAGAGGAATTTTCACCTGGAAGTTCTAACAGTCTCTAGGATGTGGTGACAATGGAGTAATTAAGTGGCTTCTGACAAGAAAAGAGGGTTCCATTCGAAGTAACTGTCCGCAGTCTTCTGTGACACTGGTCTAGTTGATTCCTCTGGAGAAACTTCAGGAAAAGTCATCCTTTGGATAGCTAAATTATGGAGAGGTAAACTGAGTCCAACAGACTTGGAATAGTTAGAAACTATTCCAGTGGTCAGGATGGGTGAAATCCCACCCAAATTGCAGGATGGCATTTTTATTTGGTGTTCCTTTGCTCTTTGGGGTTGTTCAAGTGTTTCGTGAGATTTTCAATTCTCAGATCTTTCAGCTGGACGAGGTGCTCTAATCTGTCGACTTTCTTCTGCAAAATCTGCAAAAGGGAAAAGAGAGTTCAGCAATTAATAAATAATAATAATAATAATAATAATAATAATAATAATGATGCCATGTGTTAAGTGCTGGGGTAGATACAAGGCAATTAGGTTGTCCCACATGGGGCTCACGGTCTTAATCTTCATTTTACAGATGAGGTAACTGAGGCACAGAGAAGTTAAGTGACTTTCCCAAAGTCACGTAGCTGACAAGTGTCGGAGTCGGGATTAGAACCCACGACCTCTGACTCCCAAGCCTGTGTTCTTTCCACTAAGCCAAGCTGCTTCTCAAGAGGTTGTAACAGGACTCGCCAGTGTATAGCTTCTGACAGAAAGGCTCTGTTCTCAAGCCTGGACTGTCAGCTCGCTGTGGGCAGGGAGCATGTCTACCAGCTCTGTTGTACTGTACTCTCCCAAGCACTTAGTACAGTGCTCTGCACACAGCAGGTGCTCAACTGAGCCCCCTTTTTCCTTTCCTCCTCCCCATCCCCCCGCACCCTACCTCCTTTCCCTCCCCACAGCACCTGTATATATATATTTGTACAGATTTATCATCATCATCATCATCATCAATCGTATTTATTGAGTGCTTACTGTGTGCAGAGCACTGTACTAAGCGCTTGGGAAGTACAAGTTGGCAACATATAGAGACAGTCCCTACCCAACAGTGGGCTCACAGTCTAAAAGTCTAAAAGGGGGAGACAGAGAACAAAACCAAACATTCTAACAAAATAAAATAAATAGAATAGATATGTACAAGTAAAATAAATAGAGTAATAAATATGTACAAACATATATACAGATTTATTACTCTATTACTTGTACATATTTACTATTTATTTTGTTAACGATGTGCAAATAGCTTTAATTATATTTGTTCTGACGACTTGACACCTGTCTACATGTTTTGTTTTGTTGTCTGTCTCCCCCTTCTAGGCTGTGAGCCCGTTGTTGGGTAGGGACCATTTCTATATGTTACTGACTTGTACTTCCCAAATGCTTAGTACAGTGCTCTGCACACAGTAAGTGCTCAATAAATACAATTGAATGAATGAATGAATGAATAAATTCCATTGACTGATTGAGAAGAGTGGGCAGATCCCATGACTATCTGGCCTCTAGGTGTGGCCAGCCTGGGACTGAGAGTCAGATGACCTGGGTTCTGATCTCAGCTCGTATCTACCCCAGAGCTGAGAACATGGCCTGACACATAGTAAGTGCTTAACAAAACCGTAATTATGAATGGTAATTATTGTTGACTGCAAGTTCCTTATGGGCAGGGATCACGTCTACCTGGGTGCAGAGCACTGTATTAAACTGAACTCACTCTGGATTCTCCCCCCTCCCCTCCCCTCCCCCTCCTTGCACATGCCAGGAGGCCACCTCCTTTCCCAGGCTTGCAGGCCTTCCTCCCCGCCCCAAATCTCTCTTAGCTCTCACTCGTATGCACATATTCAATTGCCCGACTATTCAAGTTATCAATATTTTTATGTTTGTCTCCCCAGTTAAAGTGGAAGTTCCTTGTAGGCAGGGAATATGCCACTTTGCCATTCAGTACTTCCCAACCGCCTAGTACAGTGCATCACACCAAATGGGCTCTCAAGAAATCATCCTTCTTCTCCCCTTCTTCCTCTCCCTCCCTTTACCCATCCTCATTCCCCTCCCCGTTCCCATCCCCATCCTCCTCCTCTTCCTCCTCCATAGGGAATCAGTCAGTCAGTCAGTCAATTGTATTTATTGAGCACTTACTGTGTGCAGAGCATTGTACTTAGTGCTTGGGAGAGTACAGTAGAACAATAAACAGACACACTCCCTGCCCACAGTGAGCTTCTCCCCCTTCTAGACTGTGAGCCCACTATTGGGTAGGGACTGTCTCTATATGTTGCCAACTTGTACTTCCCAAGCGCTTAGTACAGTGCTCTGCACACAGTAAGTGATCAATAAATATGATTGATTGATTGATTGAGCTTACCATCTAGAGGACTAAGTCTTATCTGATTATCTTGTAGCTTCTCCAGCACATAGCACAAGGTTTGGGCCCATACTGAATGCCTAACAAAGTCGATTATCGTTCCTGATAATAAGATTTAGGCTATACCTGAACAGTTTCCTGGAGGGCTATCAATGCCTCTTCCTTTTCCTCTAACAACTGCTGAATACCATTTTCTAGATGTGCGCAGTGATTACAGCTTGTGTTTTGCCTGAAAGAAAACCACATGCATTACTCCTTTCTTTTTGTTTGCAAAACTGGTTTGGAAATGAAAGAAGCCAGACTGGTACCCTATTAGTCGTTTTCACAAGCCCCTCATAGAGGAGGAACTGAAAGCAGAGAGGCAGCATGGCATAGTGGAAAGAGCCTGGGCTTGGGAGTCAGAGGACGTGGGTTCTAATCCTGGTCCGCCACTTGTCTGCTGTGTGGCCTTTGGCAAGCCACTTACTTCTCTGTGCCTCAGTGTGGCTCAGTGAGAAGGAGCGTGGCTCAGTGGAAAGAACATGGGTTTGGGAGTCAGAGGTCATGGGTTCTAATCCCAGCTCCGCCACTTGTCAGCTGTGTGACCTTGGGTAAGTCACTTAACTTCTCTGTGCCTCAGTTCCTTCATCTGTAAAATGGGGATTAAGACTGTGAGCCCCCCGTGGGACAACCTGATCACCTTGTAACCTCCCCAGCACTTAGAACAGTGCTTGGCACATAGTAAGCACTTAACAAATGCCATCATTATTATTCTCTGTGCCTCAGTTCCCTCATCTGTAAAATGGGGATTAAGACTGTGAGCCCCACGTGGGACAACTTGATTACCTTGTATCTCCCCCATCGCTTAGAACAGTGCTCGGCACATAGTAAGCGCTTAACAAATACCATAGTAATTTTTATTATTATAGAAAAGTAGCAGAACAGTGAGAGGTTAAGACTACAAGCTCCATGTGGGACAGGGACTGTGTCCAACCTGAGTATCTTGTATCTACCCCAGCACTTAGAACAGTGCTTGACACATAGTAAGCGCTTAACAAATGCCGTTAAAAAAAAAAAAGGAAAAAAATAGAACTCCTCACCTTCCGGAATGATCATTGATCCAGGCTGGAGATTTTCCATCAGGAAATGTCTTTCTGTCTGAAGGCAGTGAATGTTTTGGAGATCCTGCAGAGGAAATAAATGTAGGCAGCACAATTAGCAAGGCCTAGTGGAACAAACATGGGCTTGGGAGCCAGAGGACTTGGGTTCTAATCCTGACTGCCACGTTCTTGCTGTGTGACCTTGAGTAAGTCACTTAACTTCTCTAGGTCTCAGTTTTCTCAACTGTAAAATGGGGATTAAATAACTGTTCTCCCTCCTCCTTAGGCTGTGAGCCCCATGTGGGACAGGGACTGTGCCCAACCCGATTCGCTTGTATCCTCCCCAGTGCTTAGTACAGCGCCTGGCCCATAGTAAGCACTTAAGAAATACCGTAATTATTATTACTCTCCGAAGCCCTTAGTACAGTGCTCTGAATAATAATGGTAATAATGATGGCATTTATTAAGCGCTTACTATGTGCAAAGCACTGTTCTAAGCACTGGGGAGGTAACAAGGAGATCAGGTTGTCCCATAGTGGGCTCACAGTTTTAATCCCCATTTTATAAATGAGGGAACTGAGGCACAGAGAAGTTAAGCGACTTGCCCAAAGTCACACAGCTGACAACTGGACGGAACTGGGATTTGAACCCACGTCCTCTGACTCCCAACCCGGGCTCTTTCCACTAGGTCAAGCTGCCTCTCTGCTTTCAATTCCTCCTCTAACACACTAAGCACTCAATAAACACCACTGATTGACTTCTCAATTTCCCTGGATGGGGCTGAGGAAATTAAAGCGGTCAGAGTTCTTGGGGTTCACTGGGGAGCACTAGCCCAACAGACTGTAACCTCCTTGAGAGCATCTATGATGTTAAGCATCAGCGCGTAGTACAGCGCCCAGAGCTTAGCACAGTGAGAGCGTGGGTCTGGAAGTTGGAAGGACCTGGGTTCTAATCCCAGCTCTGCCACATGTCTGTTGTGTGACCTTGGACAAGTCACTTCACTTCCCTGGGCCTCCTCTGTAAATGGGGGTTAAAAGTTAGTGAACCCCGTGGGGGACAGGGACTGTGTGCAACCTGATTACCTTGTATCTGCCCCAGTGCTTAGAACAGTGCTTGGCTCATAGTAAGCACTTAACAAATATCATAACAAAACAGTGCTTGGCACAGAGTAAGTGCTTAACAAGCACCATAATTACTATTATTGGTAGTAGTAGTACAGTGCCTGTTGGCAAGAGCATGGGCTTGGGAATCAGAGGATGTGGGTTCTAATCGTGGCTCCTCCAAAGCAGCATGGCTCAGTGGAAGGAGTCCGGGCTTTGGAGTCAGAGGTCACGGGTTCAGATCCCGGCTCTGCCAATTGTCAGCTGTGTGACTTTGGGCAAGTCACTTAACTTCTCTGGGCCTCAGTTACCTCATCTGTAAAATGGAGATTAAGACTATGAGCCTCCCTTGGGACAACCTGATTACTGTGTAACCTCCCCAGTGCTTAGAACAGTGCTTTGCACATAGTAAGCACTTAATGAATGCCATCATTATTATTATTATTTTCTGTGCCTCAGTTACCTCACCTGTAAAATGGGGATTAAAATGAGCCCCCCTTGGGACAACCTGATCACTGTGTAACCTCTCCAGTGCTTAGAACAGTGCTTTGAACATAGTAAGCACTTAATAAATGCCATTATTATTATTATTATTGTTATTAGAACAGTGCTTGGCACGTAGTAAGCCCTTTTTTAGACTGTGAGCCCACTGTTGGGTAGGGACTGTCTCTATATGTTGCCAACCTGTACTTCCCAAGCGCTTAGTACAGTGCTCTGCACACAGTAAGCGCTCAATAAATACAATTGATTGATTGATTGATTAAAAAATTCCATAATAATTAATAATGAATAATAATTCAAGTAAGCACTTAACAAATACCTTAAAAAAAGGGATAGGCTTTGTGATTTCTTACCTCTATTATATTCCCCTTCCCTTCCCATTGGGGTGACCACTGTGTCCCTCTCCCTGTTCCACTGGGGTGACCACTGTGTCTTCCCCCCGATTGGGGTGAGCTTGTGGAAAACATAACACCTTGGAAGGCTGGTCTGACGGGTAACACAGAGGGTGGGTGGTTCTGTCCCTGGAACCCACCCCGAGATCAAGCCTGGGGCAGAGATGAGCATGATGAGTTATTACACGCCAACCAAGATCAACTCGTCTCCCCCCCGGGCTTAGTATTCTTTTCCAGGGTGGGGACAAAACAAAATAACCAGCACACAGATTGGTTTTCTAGCTTACCCAAATGCTTAGTAGTGGTGACTTGACGGCATCCCAGATCCTACAGTGGTAAAAAGTCAGTGTTGTAATCTGTGGTGTAATTCAAGAGAAGGAACGGGTCGCGTCGACCAACTCTATTTTACCTTTCCAAGCACTCAGTACAGTGCACTGCACACAGTGGGTACCCAGTTAAATATTATCGATTGATGGGCTGAGTGGTTATGGCAAGCAGCCTTCCCCGACTAAGACCTCATTTACCCTATCACTCTCCCTTCTGCATTGTCCTTGCATGGGGATTTGCCTCCTTTATTCACCCCACCCTCAGACCCTTTGTACTTAATAATAATAATAATGATGGCATTTATTAAGCACTTACTATGTGCAAAGCACTGTTCTAAGCACTGGGGAGGTTCCAAGGTGACCAGGTTGTCCCACGGGAGGCCCATAGTCTTCATCCCCATTTTACGGATGAGGTAACTGAGGTCCAGAGAAGTTAAGTGACTTGCCACTTAAGTCACACAGTGGACAAGTGGCGGATTCTGGATTCGAACCCATGACCTCTGACTCCAAAGCCCGTGCTCTTTCCACTGAGCCACACTGCTTCTCACTTCTGTTCATATAGAGAACAGAATGGCCTAGTGGGTAGAGCACGGGCCTGGGAGTCAGAGGTCATGGGTTCTAATCCTGACTCCAACATTTGTCAGCTGTGTGACACTGGGATAGTCACTTAACTTCTCTGTGCCTTCAGCTACCTCATCTGTAAAACGGGGATTAAGACTGTGAGCCTCATGTGGGACAACCTGCTCACCTTGTACCTACCCCAGTGCTTAGAACTGTGCTTGGCACACAGTAAGCGGTTAACAAATACCATAATTATTGAGAAGCAGCGTGTCTTAGTGGATAGAGCACAGGCCTAGAAGTCAGGAGGTCACGGGTTCTAATCCCGGCCCTGCCACTTGTCTGCTGTTTGACCTTGGGAAAGTCACTTCACTTCTCTGGGCCTCAGTTTCCTCATCTGTAAAATGGGAATGAAGACTATGAGCCCCCTGTGGGACAGGGACTGTGTCCACCCTAATTAGCTTGTATCTAACCTAGCACTTAGTACAGTGCCTAGCACCGAGTAAGCACTTAAAGATTACCACACAAAAACCCTGTAATTTATTTATTTATATTATTGTCTGCCTCCCTGTCTAGACTGTAAACTCACTGAGGGCAGGGAATGTGTCTATTATATTGTTCTGTTGTACCCTCCCAAGGGTTAGAACAGTGCTCTGCACAGGTAAGCACTCAATAAATATGACTGACTGCCTGCCTGCCTAGGGGGAAAGAAGGAGTTCTCAAGTTCCACAGTGAGTCCTATCTTGGATGAAAATTGGTCCTCTTCGACCTCTCAGCTGCTTTTGACACTGTGGACCATCCCCTTCTTCTCAACACGTTATCCAACCTTGGCTTCACAGACTCCGTCCTCTTCTAGTTCTCCTCTTATCTCTCCGGCTGTTCATTCTCAGTCTCCTTCGTGGGCTCCTCCTCCCCCTCCCATCCCCTTACTGTAGGGGTTTCTCAAGGGTCAGTTCTTGGTCCCCTTCTGTTCTATCTACACTCACTCCCTTGGTGAACTCATTCACTCCCATGGCTTCAACTATCATCTCTACGCTGATGACACCCAAATCTATATCTCCTCCCCTGTCTCCCTCCCTCCCTCCAGGCTCGCATCTTCTCCTGCCTTCAGGACATCTTCACCTGCATGTCCTCCTGCCACCTAAAACTCAATATGTCCAAGACAGAGCTCCTTATCTTCCCTCCCAAATCTTGTCCTCTCCCTGACTTTCCCATCACTGTAGATGGCACAATCGTCCTTCCCATCTCACAAGCTTGCAACCTTGGTGTCATAAGAGAAGCAGCATGGCTTAATGGAAAGAGCACGGGCTTGGGAGTCAGAGGTTGTGGGTTCTGATCCTGAGTCAGGCACTTGTCAAATGTGTGACTTTGGGCAAGTCACTTAACTTCTCTGTGCCTCAGTTACCTCAACTGTAAAGTGGGGATTAAGACTGTGAGCCCCACCTGGGACAACCCAATTACCTTGTATCTCCCCTAGCGCTTAGAACAGTGCTTGGCACATTGTAAGCGCTTAACAAAAACCATTATTATTATTATTATTATTATCCTTGACTCCGCTCTCTCATTCACCCCACATATCCAATCTATCACCAAAACCTGCCTGTCTCACCTCCACAACATCACCAAGATCCACCCTTCCCTCTCCATCCAAACTGCTACCCTGCTGGTTCAATCCCCAGGACTGTGCTTTTCACATACATGCGGTCGATCATGTGCACATTAAACACACACTGTTATGTACACCAACTAGCATTTGGGTATCAGAAGCAGCATGATGTAGTGAATAAAATATAGGCCTGGGACTCAGAAGGTTATCAGTTCTAATCCTGGCTCTGCTATGTGACCTTGGGCAACTCACTTCACTTCTCTGTGCCTTATTTTCTTCCCCTGCAAAATACAGACTAAATATCTGTCCTTCCTCATAATTAGACTGTGAGTCCCATGTGGGACAGGGACTGTGTCTGACCTGCTTATCTTGTATCTACCTCAGCACTTTGTACAGGGCTTGGCACATAGTAAGCATACCACAATTATTGTTTTAATAGTAATTATTATTATATGAAGCATTCAAGGAATTAATATGAAGTTGAGGTTCTTGAGACAAAACTTTTCAAAGCTGGGTGAAGAGTGTGAGTAAGCAAATTTCTCTGATGCAGTAAAAGGGATTACTATTATAGGTATGTTTCTATTACACAAATCCCTGAGGCAGAAAGGTTTCCCATTTAGCTCTCTCAATTGCAGACTGTGTTGATGACTCCCCTGCCTGTTATTGCTAGCTTGATCTCTTTCGGTATTTCCCCTAACCAAGAGGTAAACGTTGGCCGCTGAGTTTTCGCCTACTTGTCTAAAATTCTCAAGCATATTTGAACTCGGCATGTAACACAAATCTGCTAGTGCTGGATTAATCTGGGGCAGGGCTTTGTTTTGGACGTGTCTGCACTACTCCTGGCAGGTTCACTGGGTTGGAAGCAACAACACTTACTCCTCAAGAGGCACAGAACGTCCTAAAGGGATGCCAAAGAATATTCTTAGGGTTCATGGTTTCCCTTTGACATTGCTATCGATCAACTGGAAAAATTGGGCACAGTGAAACCATGATTTGTTCACTGATGAAACAGAGGGGCCCCTCTCCTAGTTCGACTGGCTTCAGACTGTAAGCTCGTTGTGGGCAGGGAATGTGCCTGTTTATTGTTCTGTTGTACTCCCCAAGTACTTAGTAGGGTGCTCTGCACATAGTAACCACTTATCCTATCCTGACTAGATTACTGCCCCAGCCTCCTTTCTGACCTCCCATCCTCCTGTCCTCCCCACTGCAGACCATACTTCACGCTGCTGCCCAGATTATTTCTGTACAGAACGCTCTGGGCATGTCACTCCCCTCCTCAAAAATCTCCACTGGTTTCCTGTCATCCTCCGTATCAAGCAAAAACTCCTCACTTTTGGCTTTCAAGCTGTCCATCCCCTCGCCCCCTCCTCCCTCACCTCCCTTCTGTCCTTCTCCAGCCCAGCCCACACCCTCCACTCCTCTGCTGCCACTGACCTTTTCACTGGGCCTCGTTCTCGCCTGTCCCACCGTCGATCCCCTGGCCCACGTCCTTCCCCTGGCCTGGAATGCCCTCCCACCTCAATCTGGCAAACAATCACACTTCCCCTCTTCAAAGCCGTCCTGAAGTCTCACCTCCTCCAGGAGGCCTTCCCAGACTAAGCCCCCTCTTTCCTCAGCTCCCCCTCCCTTCCATGTCACCTCAACTAGCTCCCTTTTCTCTAACCCACTCTCCTCACCCCACAGCACTTGTATATATATGTATGTACCTATAATTCTATTTATATACCTTGATGCCTATTTACTTGTGTTGAGAAGCAGCGTGGCTCAGTGGAAAGAGCACGGGCTTGGAAGTCAGAGGTCATGGGTTCTAATCCCAGCTCTGCCAGTAGTCAGTTGTGTGACTTTGGGTAAGTCACTTAGCTTCTCTGTGCCTCAGTGACCTCATCTGTATAATGGAGATTAAGACTGTAAGCCCCACGTGGGACAAGCTGATTATCTTGCATCTACCCCAGCACTTAGAACAGTGCTTGGCACATAGTAAACACTTAACAAATACCATTATTATTATTATTATTATTATATCTGTCTCCCCCTTTCTAGACTGTAAGATCAGTGTGGGCAGGAATTGTCTCTCCTTATTGCTGAACTGTACTTTCCAAGTGCTTAGTACAGTGCTCTGCACACAGTAAGTGCTCAATAAATACGACTGAAAGAATGAATGAATGAGTGAACAGTAAGTGCTCAATAAATATGAATGAATGGATGACTGCAAGCTCCTTGTGGGCAGGGGAATGTGTCTACCAATTCTGTTATATTGTACTCTCTCAAGCTGTTAGTACTGTGATCTGCACACAGTAAGTGCTCAATAAATATATTTGATTAATGGATTGATTCAGAGAGGGCCCTAGGGGTCAGCTGGAAAGCACCTCTCCCTCACCATCCACCCATCAATCAATCAATGGTATTTATGAGCACTTACAATGTGCAGAGCACTGGAATCACGGCTTGGGAGGTATTCCCTACCCAAAGTGCTCTCACATAATAATAATGGTATTTGCTAAGTGCTTACTATGTGCCAGGCACTGTACTAACCACATAGGTAGAAACAAGGTAATTGGGTTGGACGATTGGTAATTGGGTGACTCTTAATCCCCATTTTACAGAGGAGATAACTAAGTCATAGAAAAGTGAAATGACTTGCCTAAGGTCACACAGCAGACAAGTGGCAGTGCTGGGATTAGAACACAGGTCCTGTCCATGATCTTACCACTAGGCCATGCCATTGCTGGAGTAGGAGCTTTTACACAATGCAAATTTCCCAGGGAACCTCAGTTTACCTGTCTGTAATTTCTGCTAATGTCTGTCTCCTCTGCTAGATTGCAAACTCATAAAGAGCAGAGATTGTGCCCAATTATCTCCATTATACTCGCCAAGTGATTAGTACTGTGCTCTGCACACAGCTGGCTTTCCATAATGACTACTGATTGATTGGCTGTTATTATTAATAATCACAAATAATTACAAACAGTAATTAATAATTAAATACGCTAAAAACCAGTTGTGGTGTTTGTTAAGCACTTACTGGGTACCCAGCACTGTACTAAGCACTGAGGAAGACCCAAGAAAATCAGACTAGACACACTGGGGACTCACTCTCTAAGTGGGAGGAAGAACAGTGATCTAATCCTCATTTTACAGGTGAGGAAACTGAGGCACAGAGAAAGAAGGTAAGTGACTTGCCCAAATTCACACAGCAGGAAAGAGGTGGAAGCAGGATTAGATTCCAAGTCTCCCAATTCCCATCCCTGTGTTGTTTCCCCAAGGCCACACAACGATGAGAAGCAGGGTAGCCTGGTGGATAGAGCATAGGGCTTTTAGTCAGAAGGACCTGGGTTCTAATTCCGGCTCTCCCACTTTTCTGCTGGGTGGCCTTGGACAACTCATTTCACTTCTATGGGCCTCAGTTACCTCATCTGGAAAATGGGGATTAAAACTGTGAGCTCCATGTGGGACAGGGACTGTGTCCAACCTGATTAACATTTATCTACTCCAGCACTTAGAACAGTGTCTGGCACTTAGTAAGTGCTTTAACATATAACACACTTATTATTATTATTATTATTACTATGTGGGACAGAGACAATGAGCTTTGCAGTCAGAGGTCATGGGTTCAAATCCCGGCTCCACCAATTGTCAGCTGTATGACTTTAGGCAAGTCACTTAACTTCTCAGTGCCTCAGTTCCCTCATCTGCAAAATGGGGATTAGGACTGTGAGCCCCACTTGGGGTAACATGATCACCTTGTATCCCCCCAGTGCTTAGAACAGTGCTCTGCATATAGTAAGCGCTTAACAATTACCATTATTATTATTATTATTATTATTATTATTATCAACCCAATTTGCTTGTATCCACCCCAGCGCTTAATATAGTGCCTGGTACATTTTTAAACATGTATTATTATTATCATTATCATTATTACTGTAGTCCCAGCTCTACCATTTGTCTGCTGTGTGACCTTGATCAAGTCACTTAACTTCTCTCTGCTCAGTTACCTCATCTATAAAGTGAAGATGAAGATTGTGAGCCCCCTGTGGGACAGGGACCATGTCTAACCCTATTATCTTGTATCTATCTCAGCACTTAGTACAGTACCCTTCACGTAGTAAGTGTTTAACGAGTGTCATTATTTTAAAAAAAAACACCCAAAAAACCATGCTCGTTGATTGATGACTTGGGAAGACAACAGAATTTCTTCCCTGAAGATTATTTTAGGAGCTGGAGGTCTTCTGCGTCTCTGATTCCTTCTAAATGACAATTTTGCCTTAGAGTGAAATGCTGACTGGGGAGAAACAAGGATAGGAAAATTCCTCAGGGCAAAGATGAAAATCCGTCACACTTTCAGAAAGGAGGAATAAGATCCAAGTGTGACCAGAGATCTCTCAGGAAGAGATGTTGGAATGGCTAAGACATCAGAAGGTACTGAATAGAAAATGGCTGTCGCATTTGGTCAAAAAGTAATTGGGAAATTCCTTGAATATAAACCCCATTCACACCAACTGTTTCTTACATCTTTCCTGAGTTTAATATAGCACCCTAATGTACTGTTAAAATTGTCTACTTCATATGCAACCATTTCTATATGGTTTTCTTTATTAAGTAAGCTACTCACTTATTAAATAAGATGCTGTCTGTGCTAACCACGGAGATAAATTCAAGATAATCACTCAGACACAATCCCTGTCCCTCATGGGGCTTATCTCTGCTCAGTCACAACAATAGTAATGTGTGTTTTTGATAAGTGCTTACTTTGTACCAAGCACTGTACTAAGCACTGACATAGATATATGATAATCAGTCCAGACACAGTCCCTGTCCCAAAGTGTAAGAGGGAGAACAGGTATTTAAACAGAGAAGTTAGGTGACTATCATTCACTCATTCATTCAATCGCATTTATTTAACCATATTCATTTATCATATTTAGTTATTAATCATATTTAATCATATTTATTCAATTGTCTGACAATTGGTGGGATGGGATTAGAACCCAGGTCCCCTCACTCCCAGGCCGGTGATTCATTCATTCATTCAATTGTATTTATTGAGTGCTTACTGTGTGCAGAGCATTGTACTAAGCGCTTGGGAAGTAAAAGTTGGCAACATATAGAGACGGTCCCTACCCAACAGTGTGCTTACAGTCTAGAAGGGGGAGACAGACAACAAGACAAAACATATTAACAAAATAAAATAAATAGAATAAATATGTACAAATAAAATAAATAGAGTAATAAATACGTACAAACATATATACAGGTGCTGTGGGGAGGGGAAGGAGGTAAGGCGGGGGGGGATGGGCCACATAAGCTGTTTTACAAAACCTGATCCTCTTCTACTTTGTTCATTCATTCATTCATTCATTCAATCATATTTATTGAGTGCTTACTGTGTGCAGAGCACTGTACTATGCGCTTGGGAAGTACAAGTTGGTTCATGGAAATGGGAAAATGTTTAGGCTTATAAATAATGATAGACACCATTATTTAATTAATTCATTCAATACCTTCATATTCCTCCTTTCCAAAAGTGTGACGGATTTTCATCTTTGCCCTGAGGAGTTTTCCTATCCTTGTTTCTCCCTAGTCAGTATTTCACTCTAAGGCAAAATTATCATTTTGAAGGAATCAGAGACGTAAAAGACCTCCAGCCCCTAAAATAATCTTCCGGGAAGAAATGCCGTTGTCATCCCAAGTAACCAGAATTCCAATCCTGAATTAATTAATTAATTACTTAATTAATTCAATCGTATTTATTGAGAAATACCACTGATAAGTATCCTTGATGAGCACCATTCATAAATTCCATAGACAAATACCTTTGTGTTTGTCTGGGCCTCCTGGTTTGCTTTTTCTTTCCATTTTTCTTCTATTTTTTGCCTTAACGTGAACAGGATTGGCTCTATGGCACCTGAGGTATTGGCAACAACTTTCCGAATGTCCTCCGTGGAAACGCGGAAATTCAGCTTAGGAAACACCTTCCTATGGAAGAAGCAGGCAGTAGCACTACACCTCTTTGGAAAAGCTGCTCTGTCACCATTTTACTTAGCCCCATGTTCCTCCAGAATGAAACCTCGCCTCTCTAGAAAATTCATTACTAAAACATCCTAATAAATGAGGGAAAGCAAAAGTTAAGAGGATTTCTTTATGGGAGAAGTCAAGACATGTGAGCCCTTGGGAGCCCCTCAATGATGGGGCCTTTTCCTGCCCAATAAGGGGAAACTGGTCCAGTGGTCTCAGAGAGGGACAGGGGGAGGAAAGAACTGGGAAAGAGAGGAGGAAAGAAGGGAGGAAATAAGAGAGAAGAGGGAGGTAGTGGAAATAGATGGAAAGGGAAGGGGATAGAAGAGGGAAGGGAGTAAGAATAAGGGGGAAGGGGAAACAAGAGGGAGAGGAAAGGGAAAGAGGGAGGGGAGAGGGAAAGGGGGAGGGAGAAAGGCAGGTAGAGAGGGGAAAAAGGAATAAGTGGGGGAGAGGGAAAGGATAGAGGAGGGAGGAGAAAAAGGAAGAAGAAATGGGGGAGGGGGAAAGGCTGGGGAAGGGGTAGAGGAGGGGAAGGGGGAAAAGGAGGGAGAAGTCGGTGAGGGGGAGGGAGGAGAAAAAGGAAGAAGAAGTGGGGGAAGGTGAAGGAGGAGGGGTAAAGTAAAAAGAAGAAGTGGGGGAGAGGGAAGGGATGAAGGAGGGGGAGAAGAGGGGAAGGGGATAAAGGAGGAAGAAGTGGGGAGGGGGAAGGAGGAGGAGAGGCCAGAGGAAAGCACTTGGGGCCTGTGGGGGAGGGGAGGTTCCCCAAGATCCAGGGTTCGGTGGGGGAAGGGGACCAGCAGGACACATGGACCACAAAAAACATTGGAGGATGAAACAACCAAACTATTATTATTAACACTGTGGGATTTGTTAAGTGCCTACTATGTGCTAAACTCTGTGCCAGTTACCACAGTCTCCCAAAGTATAATTCCAATTAGATTTGCAGTGAAACTCCACGTCACCTTAGGGGTAGAGGAGCCATTTCTAAAGTTGTGAGGCAATCAATTGATTACTCAATCAATGGTATGTGGTGATGATGATGATGGTATTTGTTAAGTGCTTACTATGCGCCAGGCACTGTACTAAGCGTTGGGGTGGATATAAGCAAATCGAGTTGAAGACAGTCCCTGTCCCACCTGGGGCTCACAGTCTCAATCCCCATTTTACAGCTGAGGGAACTGAGGCCCAGAGAAGTGATGTGACTTGCCCAGGGTCACATGGCAGACAAATGGCAGAGCCGGGATTAGAACCCATGACCTTCTGACTCCCAGGACCCACTATGCCATGCTCCTTCCTTGAGCAGCATTTATTGAGTTCTTACCATGTGAAGAGCACTGTACTAAACGCTCTGGAGAGCCCCATACAACAGAGGTGGTAGACACATTCTCTGACCACAAGGAGCTCACAGTGTTAAAGAAGCCCTGGTCCAGGAGTCAGAAGACCTTTGTGGGCAGCAAATGTGTCTGTTTACTGTTGTATTGTCTTTCCCAAGCTGGCCTGGAGAGTTTCCAGTCTCGACTGTGGGAGGGAAAGTCAAGCACAGGCCTACCCATGCCATTCCTAGCTTGGGCAGTGGCTAGCAAGTGGAAGGCAATCTGCTACAAGTCAAAACTCACCCATGCTGGGCAGCCGTGGCATGGAAGAGAGTCGAGGATGGAGACTCAAGTTTACTGCATGGAAGGAGGCAATGGTCAACCGCCAAGAAAACTCTGTGGATCCACTACCAGAACGATTGCAGATGGAGGTGGGCATTCTGGGAGAGATGTGTCCATGGCGTCGCTATGTGTCGGACACGACTCGACGGCATAAGACAACAACAACTCTCCCCAGCGCATAGTACAGTGCTCTGCAAACAGGAAGCGCTCAATAAATACTATCAAATGAATGAAGACCTGGGTTCCAACCCCAGCTCTGCCACTTACCCGCTGTGTGACTCCTCTGGGCCACAGGTCCCTTCTCTGTAAAATGTGGATTCAATTCCTGTTCTCTGTCTCTCTTAAACTGTGAGCCCCATGTGGGGCAGGGATGATATTTAATCTAATTATTTTGTATCTTCCTCAGTACTTGCATGGCTAGAGAAGCAGCGTGGCTCAGTGGAAAGAGCACGGGCTTTGGAGTCAGAGGTCATGAGCTAAAATCCCGACTCCACCACGTCTCAGCTGTGTGACTTTGGGCAAGTCACTTCACTTCTCTGGGCCTCAGTTACCTCATCTGTAAAATGGGGATGAAGACTATGAGCCCCCAGTGGGACAACCTGATCACCTTGAACCCTCCTCAGTGCTTAGAACAGTGTTTTGCATGTAGTAAGTGCTTAATAAATGCCATTATTATTATTATTATTATTATTACTACTACTTAGTACACAGTCCTTGGCACATTGTAATAAGGACTTTCCAAATCAGGTAACTGGGCCCAGAGAAGTTGAGTGACGTGTATCTGCTAAGCCCTTACTCTGTGCCAAGCACTGCACTAAATGCTGGGGTAGATACGACAGTCAGATCTGACACCGTCTCTGCTTCACGTGGGATTCACAGTCTAAGGGAGAGGAGAACCGGTTTTCAAAAAGTGAGGAGTCAATACCTGCCCTCATTCCTCCTTAAGCTGTGAACCCCACTGGGACCTCATTATCATGTATCTACCCCAGAGCTTAGTACAGTGCTTGGCATATAGTAACAGCTTGACAAATACCACAATTATCTAAGTCCCGTTTTTCAAACAAGGAAACTGAGGCCCAGAGAAGTTGAGGGATTGGCTCAAGGTCACATGGCAGATGAGGGGCAGAATGAGGATTAGAATTCATTCATTCATTCATTCAATCGTATTTATTGAGCGCTTACTGTGTGCAGAGCACTGTACTAAGCGCTTGGAAAGTACAAATTGGCAACATATAGAGACGGTCCCTACCCAGCAACGGGCTTACAGTCTAGAAGGGGGTGACAGACAACAACACAAAACACATAGACAGGTGTCAACACCATCAGAATAAACAGAATTATAGCTATATACATATCATTAATAAAATAAATGCAGTAATAAATACGTACAACTCTACACAAGTGCAGCACTTAGAAGAATGTCTGGCACATAGTGAGTGCTTCACAAACACCAGAAAAAAACTATGGCTTCAAATTAACTTGTAAATTTTTCAAAAAAGCCCTTTTGAAATTACATGTCCTTCAGGAGGCTTCTCTAATTAATTTCTAATCTCCCCTGTTAATATCCCCTCAGCACCACATCCAGGTCCTCTGATTCCCAGGCTGGCGTTCTTTTCATTAGACCACGCTGCGTAGGAAGAGCAGGCATCTGGGAGTCGGGAGAACTGTGACTGAATCCCGGCACTGCCACAAGCTTGCTGTGTGACCTTGGGCAGCTCCCTTGACCTTTCTGGGTCTCAGCTACCTCGGCTATAAAATGTGTCTGTTTACTGTTGTATTGTACTCTCCCAAGCGTTTAATACAGTGCTCTGCACACAGTGAAGTGCTCAATAAATACGACTGAATAAATGAATGGGGAAAAATGATCTGTTCTCTCTCCTTCCCTCCCATTTACACTCGGATTAGGGAAGTAGCGTGGCCTAGTGGAAAGAGTACGGGCTTGGGAGTCAGAGGTCATGGGTTCTAATCCCAGCTCTGCCACATGTCTGCTGTGTGACCTTGGGCAAGTCACTTCACTTCTCTGTGCCTCAGTTACCTTACCTGTAAAATGGAGATTAAGATTCTGAGCCTAATGCGGGACAGGGACTATGTCCAACTTGATTATCTTACATCTACACCAGTGCTTAGAACAGTGCTTGGGACATAGTAAGTGCTTAACAAATGCCACAATTATTATTATTAGACCAGGGGAATCCGTTCCAATCTGATTACCTTGTCTTTACCCCAACACTTAGGTCCTTGACACATAAGAAACACTTTAAAAAATATAATTATTGTTATTATTACTTAATAAATATTACAATGATTATCTTCAGGGAAGGTGTCTACCAACTCTATTACAGCTTACTCTCCCAAGCACTTAGTACAGTGTTCTGCACACAATAAATTTGACATTCATTCATTCAGTCATGTTCACTGAGCGTTTACTGTGTGCAGAACACTGTTCTAAGTGCTTGGGAGAATACAACAATAAACTGAAATATTCCCTGCCCACAACAAGCTTTTGATGGATTAATTCTAACTCAGTCGCTGCTTTGTTGTCTGATAAGCTGATTTGCTTATTGCTATTTGCTATTCTAAACAAAAATCTGTGATGGCCTACATTTTGTCTAAATCAAACAAACAACAAACAAAAAACCATGAGATCCACAACAGTCTTGACTTCAGCCCAGGAAGAAATCCAAAATAGCCAGCCCTCTCCCCTTGGACTGTAAGCTTGTGGTGGGCAGGGAATATGCCTGTTTATTGTTGTACTGTCCTCTCTCAAGTGCTTGGTACAGTGCTCTGTATATAGTAAGTGCTCAATAAATACGATTGAATGAGTGAATAGAATGATTGAATGAAGCACTTACCGATTCAAAGTGCTCCAGTTGCTCAACTTTTGATCTGTAGAACTGGCTGGGATGTAATTGTGCATTTCCACGAGTTTGGGCTGGAAGTGTTTCACAATCTCTGCAACCAGCACTGCGATTCAGAAGGAAATGATGCATTAGAGTCTTTCTAAAAGGGGATCAAAATTTGGTATTTCGATGATGAAAAGATGATTTCATGATGTGAACTGCCCAAACTTCATCAATCATTAAATCATTTATTTATTTACATTAATGTCTGTCTCCCTTTCTAGACTGGAAGCTTGTTGTGAGCAGGGACTATGTGTTTGTTGTTATATTGTACTCATCCAAGCCCTTAGTACAGTGCTTTGCACACTGTAAGCACTCAATAAATACTGTTGAATGAAAGAATGAATGCTTTGCACACTGTAAGCCCTCAATAAATACAAGTGAATGAATGAATGAGTCAATCAATCAATTGTATCTATTGAGCACCTACTGTTTGCAAAGCATTGTACTAAGCACTTGGGAGATGATGGGAGAGAGGGAAGAGACTACTTGCCCATCAATCAATTAATCAGGCAAAAACTCCTCACTCTTGGCTTCAAGGCTGTCCATCACCTCACCCCCTCCCACCTCCCCTCCCTTCTCTCCTTCTCCAGCCCAGCCCGCACCCTCCGCTCCTTGGCTGCTAACCTCCTCACCGTGCCTCATTCTCGCCTGTCTCGCCATCGACCCCCTGCCCATGTCATCCCCTGGGCCTGGAATGCCCTCCCTCTGCCCATCTGCCAAGCTAGCTCTCTTCCTCCCTTCAAGGCCCTGCTGAGAGCTCACCTCCTCCAGGAGGCCTTCCCAGACTGAGCCCCTTCCTTCCTCTCCCCCTCATCCCCCTCTCCATCCCCCCCATCTTACCTCCTTCCCTTCCCCACAGCACCTGTATATATGTATATATGTTTGTACATATTTATTACTCTATTTATTTTACTTGTACATATCTATTCTATTCATTTTATTTTGTTAGTATGTTTGGTTTTGTTCTCTGTCCCCCCTTTTAGACTGTGAGCCCACTGTTGGGTAGGGACTGTCTCTATATGTTGCCAATTTGTACTTCCCAAGCGCTTAGTACAGTGCTCTGCACATAGTAAGCGCTCAATAAATACGATTGATGATGATGATGATGATGATGATGATGATCCTTCCCCTGGCCTGTAATGCCCTCCCTCCACACATCCGCCAAGCCAGCTCTCTTCCTCCCTTCAAAGCCCTACTGAGAGCTCACCTCCTCCAGGAGGCCTTCCCAGACTGAACCCCCTCCTTCCTCTCCCCTTCCTCCCCCTCCCCATCCCCCCGCCTTACCTCCTTCCCCTTCCCACAGCACCTATATATGCATATATGTATATATGTTCTACATATTTATTACTCTATTTTACTTGTACATATTTATTCTATTTATTTTGTTTTGTTTTGTTGTCTGTCTCACCCTTCTAGACTGTGAACCCACTGTTGGGTAGGGACTGTCTCTATATGTTGCCAACTTGTACTTCCCAAGCGCTTAGTACAGTGCTCTGCACACAGTAAGTGCTCAATAAACTGTGAGCCTGCTGTTGGGTAGGGACCGTCTCCATATGTTGCCAACTTGTATTTCCCAAGCGCTTAGTACAGTGCTCTGCACACAGTAAGCGCTCAATAAATACGATTGAATGAATGAATGAATAAATACGATTGAATGAATGAATGAATGAATCACATTCTAAGGGCGGTGGGGGGGGAGCATGAAGGCACAAGGTTAACTTTCTGTTAGGAAAAAGGAGAGAATAAAAAGAAGGATTTGTGAGTAAATGCTTAAATAGTACAGTGTAATAATAATAATGATGGCGTTTATTAAGCGCTTACTATGTGCAAAGAACTGTTCTAAGCACTGGGGACGTTACAAGGTGATCAGGCTGTCCCACGGGGGGCTCACAGTCTTAATCCCCATTTTACAGATGAGGTAACTGAGGCACAGAGAAGTTAAGTGACTTGCCCAAAGTCACACAGCTGACAATTGGTGGAGCCAGGATTAGGACCCATGACCTCTGACTCCAAAGCCCAGGCTCTTTCCACTGGGCCATGCTACTTCGCCTAATGTATGCAAATGTATCGCTTCTCAGGATGGCACCTGGAGAGTTTCTAGTACTCTACCAGTAATAATAATAATAATAATAATAATGGTGTTTATTAAGCACTTATCATGTTCTAAGCACTGGGGTAGATACAGGGTAATCAGGTTGTCCCACATGGGGCTCACACTTTTAATCCCCATTTCATAGATGAGGTAACTGAGGCACAGAGAAATTAAGTGACTTGCCCAGGGTCACACAGCAGACAAGTGGCGGAGGCGGGATTAGAACCCTCATCCTCTGACTCCCAAGCCTGTGTTCTTTCCACTAAGCCACACTGCTTCTTGGCTAGAGGAGGGAGAGTGAAGCAGAGGCCTGTCCATTCCATTCCTAGCTTGGTCAGTGGCGAGCGAGTGGCAGGCAAATCTGCTACAAGTCAAGACTCCCCTGTGCCCAACAGCAGTGGAATGGGAGACGGTCGAGGGCTGAGACTCAGGTTTACTGTGCGGAAGGAGGCAATGGTAAACCACTTCTGGATTTTTACCAAGAAAACTACCAGAATGATTGCAAGTGGAGAGCGGGGCATTCTGGAAGAGATGTTTCCCTGGAGTCGCTATGGGTCTGAGGTGATTCAACACCATAAGACAAGACAATGCAAATAAATAATAATAATGATGGTATTTGTTAAGCGCTTACCATGTGCCAAGCACTGGGGTAGATACAAGGTAATCAGGTTGTCCCGCATGGGGCTCACAGTTTTAATCTCCATTTTACAGATGAGGTAACTGAGGCACAGAGAATTAAGTGACTTGCCCAAAGTCACACAGCGGACAAGTGGTGGAGTCGGGATTAGAACTCACGACCTCTAACTCTCAAGCCTGTGCTCTTTCCACTGAGCCACGCTGCTTCTACGATGTACATGTACAAAAAAAGGACCTGTACAAAAAAACCCATAAAAAATCTCTTTCTGTGTCCAGTGCAAGAGCTTTTCAGCTCTAAAACCACAATTAACAAGAAAGGCTTAAATTGGAAATGAAGTTGTCCTAGCAATATTTTAGTGACAACCTGCACATAGTGAGTGTGATTTTTATTTAGGGTTGTTTATTATTTTTCTTGTGATTTTATTACCTTTCCCATCTCCAGCTACTAGGACTCCTCACTTCTTAGCCCAAATGGATCAAACTTACTAAAAGCTCTAAGCCTAAAAAACCAGCAAAGCTAATTCATTTATTCAATTGCATTTATTAAGCAATTACTGTATGCAAAGTACTGTACTAAGCACTTGGGAAAGTACCATATGACTATAAACAGTGACTTTCCCTGCCCACAGTGAGCTCACAGTCTAGAGGATGATCTCAGTCAAACCTATCCTGTTTTTTTTTTTTATGGTCCAAACCATTGTAGATGAAGAGAGGGGAAATAATAATGATAAAATATTATCATTAATTGAGAAGCAGCGTGGCTCAGTGGAAAGAGCCCAGGCTTTGGAGTCAGAGGTCACAGGTTCAAATCCCGGCTCCACCAATTGTCAGCTGTGTGACTTTGGGCAGGCCACTTCACTTCTCTGTGCCTCAGTTACCTCATCTGTAAAATGGGGATTAAGACTGTGAGCCCCCCCAAGGGACAACCTGATCACCTTGTAACTCCCCGGGGCTTAGAACAGTGCTTTGCACATAGTAAGCGCTTAACAAATACCATTATTATTATTATTATTATTATTATAAAATAATAATATTTGTAAGTGCTTATTCTTTGACAAGCACTGTCATATGCACTGGGGTAGATATAAATGAATCAGGTTGGACAGAATCATTCATTCATTCATTCAATCATATTTCTTGAGCGCTTACTGTGTGCAGAACACTGTACTAAGCGCTTGGGAAGTACAAATTGGCAACATATAGAGACGGTCCGTACTCAACAACGGGCTCACAGTCTAAAAGGGGGAGACAGACAACAAAACAAAACATGTGGACAGGTGTCAAGTCATCAGAACAAAGAGAATTAAAGGTAAATGCACATCATTAACAAAATAAATAGAATAGTAAATATGTACAAGCAAAATAAATAGAGTAATAAATCCGCACAAACATATATACAGGTGCTGTGGGGAGGGGAAGGAAGTAGGGCGGGGGGATGGGGAGGAGGAGAGGAGAAGAGAGTCCTTGTCCCACTTGGTGGGGGTGGGCGGTGTCATAGTCTAAATAGGAGGGAGAACAAGTATTGAATCCCCATTTTACAGCTGAAGTAGTTGAGGCACAGAGAAGTGAAGTGACTTGCCCAAGATCACACAACAAGCAAGAGGCAGAGCCAGGACTAGAACCAAGGTCCTCTGACTTCCAGGCCACTCAATGACGTTGTTCCAGAAGATGCAGTTTTACCCAAAACTTAATACTGTACCATAACTGAGAGGCAACATGGCATAGTGGATAGAGCATGGGCCTGGAGTCAGAAGGTCATGGGTTCTAATCCCACCTCCACCACAAGTGTCTGCTGTGTGACCTTTGGCAAGTCGCTTCAATTCTCTGGGCCTCAATTCCCTCATCTGTAAAATGGGGATTGAGACTTTGAGTCCCAAGTGGGACAGGGCCTGTGTCCAACTCGATTTGCTTGTATCCACCCCGGCGCTTAGTACAGTGCCTGGCACCTAGTAAGTGCTTAACAAATGCCATCATCATCATCATCATTACTACTCTAGTGCTGTGGTGGGGGGTTGAGGAGAGGAGGGAAGAGTGTGATTATTTTCTCTGAGCCTCAGTTTCCTCATCTGTAAAAGGGGGACTGAGATTGTGCGCCCCTTGTGGGACAACCTGATTACCTTGTAATAATAATAATGATGATGATGATGATATTTGTTCCTTCCTTCCTTCATTCATTCATTCAATAGTGTTTATTGAGCGCTTATTGTGTGCAGATCACTGTACTAAGTGCTTGGGAAGTACAAGTTGGCAACATATAGAGATGGTCCCTACCCAACAACGGGCTCACAGTCTAGAAGGGGGAAACAGACAACGAAACAAAGCATGTGGACAGGTGTCAAGTCGTTAGAACAAATAGAATTAAAGCTAAATGCATATCATTAACAAAGTAAATAGAATAGTAAATATGTACAAATTTGTTAAGCGCTTACTATGTGCCCAGCACTGTTCTAAGCACTGGGGGTAGACACAAGGTAATCTGGTTGTCCACATGGGGCTCACAGTCTTAATCCCCATTTTCCAGATGAGGTCACTGAGGCACAGAGAGGTTAAGTGACTTGCCCGAAGTCACATAGCAGACAAGTGGCACAGTTGGGATTTAAAACCTACAACCATCTGACTCCCAAGCTTATGCACTTTTCATTAAGCCACGCTGTTTCTACCCAACCTTTTCTACCCCAGCACTTAGAACTGTGCTGGGCACATAGTAAGAGCTTAACAAATACTATGATTAATAATAATACTAACAGCACCAACAATTATAATAAAATATAATGGCACCAGTAATTATAATAAAATATAATAATAATGATGGCATTTGTTAAGCACTTACTATGTGTGAAGCACTGTTCTAAGCGCTGGGGGAGAATACAAGGTGATCAGGTTGCCCCAACAATAATGACACCACTAATTATAATTAACAATCAATATAAACACTAATAATCAACAATAGCAATAACAATATTAGTAATAATCAAGTAATAATGATAATAATGGCATTTATTAAGCACTTATCATGTGCAGAGCACTGTTCTAAGCACTGGGGAGGTTATAAGGTGATCAGGTTGTCCCAAGGGGGGCTCACAGTCTTAATCCCCATTTTACTGATGAGGTAACTGAGGCACAGAGAAGTTAAGTGATTTGCCCAAAGTCACACAGCTGTCAAGTGGTGGAGCTGGGATTTGAACCCATGACCTCTGACTCCAGAGGCTGTTTCCACTGAGCCACGCTGCTTAATGTTATAATTAAAATATAATGATATAAATGATATAAACGAGAAGCAGCGTGGCTTAGCGGAAAAAGCCCGGGCTTGGGAGTCAGAGGTCGTGAATTCTACTCTCAGCTCTGCCACTTTGGGCAAATCACTTCACTTCTCTGGGCCTCAGTTGCCTCATCTGTAAAATGGGGATTAAGACTGTGAGCCCAACATGGGACAACGTGATTGGCTTGTTATCTACTCCAGTGCTTCGAACAGTGCTTGGCACATAGTAAGCGCTTAACAATTGTGAGCCTGTTGTTGGGTAGGGACTGCCTCTATATGTTTCAGACTTGTACTTCCCAAGCGCTTAGTACAGTGCTCTGCACACAGTAAGAGCTCAATCATGAGAGCAGCATGGCTCAGCAGAAAGAGCATGGGCTTTGGAGTCAGAGGTTGTATGTTCAAATCCCAACTCCACCACTTGTTAGCTGTGTGACTTTGGGCAAGTCCCTTCACTCCTCTGGGCCTCAGTTGTCTCATCTGTAAAATGAGGATTAAGACTGTGAGCCCCTTGTGGGACAACCTGTTCACCTTGTAACCTCTCCAGAGCTTAGAACAGTGCTTGGCACAGAGTAAGCGCTTAATAAATGCCATTATTATTATTATTAATAATAAATATGATTGAACGAATGAATGATTATTATTGTAAAATAAATCCAGCACTTAGTAAAGTGCCTGGCACACAGTTAAGCGCTTAACAAATACCATAATTATTAAATGTACGATCAAAACACGATTAGTCAACAATTTATGACTGTTATTATTATAATTATCATCATCATCATCATCTCAACGTCCCTCAGGGAGCCCAAGTTGGGTCCCAGGCCCGCAGGCCCCAGGCCGAAGGGATCTCACTGCAAATGCGCCCCGGCATCTCCGCGCCCCTCATTCATTCATTCAATCGTATTTATCGAGCGATTACTGTGTGTAGAGCACTGTACTAAGCGCTTGGGAAGTAGAAGTTGGCAACATATAGAGACAGTCCCTACCCAACACAGGGCTCACAGTCTGGAAGGGGGAGGGAGACAACAAAACAAGCCATGTAGACAGGTGTCAAGTTATCAGAATCAATAGAAGTAAAGCTAGATGCACATCCCTGATGGTCTCTCACCGCCATCGCTGAAGTCGCGGGCGAGGTGTCGCCTGGGGCGGCTGAGCGGGACTTGGTCCACCCAGGCATAAAGCTCCCGAAGTGGGTCCGACCTGCTCCCCAACCCTCCACTCATGGCCCCGACGGGGACGAGCCGCTCAGCTGCTCCGGGCTGTTGCTAGGGAGGTTGCTAAGGCGGTTGCTAGGACGGTTGCTAGGAGACGGGAGGGGGACAAACCGAATTGTAACACGAAGGGGCAGGCGGATAATAATAATAATAATAATGATGATGGAATTTGTTAATAATAATAATAATGGCATTTATTAAGTGCTTACTATTTGCAAAGCACTGTTCATTCATTCATTCATTCAATCGTATTTATTGAGCGCTTACTGTGTGCAGAGCACTGCACTAAGCGCTTGGGAAGTACAAGTCGGCAACATATAGAGTCAGTCCCTACCCAACAACGGGCTCACAGTCTAGAAGGGGGAGACAGACAACAAAACTTGTAGACAGGTGAGCACTGTTTTAAACATCGGGGAGGTTACAATAATAACAAGGATAATAATAATAATAATAATGGCACTTATTACAAGGTGATCAGGTTGTCCCACGGGGGGCTCACAGTCTTGATCCCCATTTTACAGATGAGGGAACTGAGGCACAGAGAAGTTAAGTGACTTGCCCAAAGTCACACAGCTGACAAGTGGTGGGGTCGGGATTTGAACCCATGACCTCCGACTCCAAAGTCCAGGCTCTTTCCACTGAGCCACACTGCTTCCCAGCCACACTGCTTCTATGTGCTTACTATGTGAGAGAAGCAGCGTGGCTCAATGGAAAGAGCCTGGGCTTGGAAGTCAGAGGTCATGAGTTCAAATCCCAGCTCCAGCGCATGTCAGCTCTGTGACTTTGGGCAAGTCACTTCACTTCTCTGTGCCTTAGTTACCTCATCTGTAAAATGGGAATTAAGACTGTGAGCACCATGTGGGACAACCTACCTGATCACCTTGTTTCCCCCTCCAGTGCTTAGAGCAGTCCTTGGCACATACTAAGCACTTAAAAAATGCCATTATTATTATTATTATTATTATTATTATTATTATTATGTGCCAATCACTGTTCTAAGCGCTGGGGTAGATACAAGGTAATCAGGTTGTCCCACATGGGGCTCACAGTCTTCATCCCCACTTTACAGATGAGGGAACTGAGGCACAGAGAAATTAAGTGACTTGTCCAAAGTCACACAGCCAACAAGTGGAACCAGAATTAGAACCCATGGCCTCTGACTCCCAAGCCCGGGCTCTTTCCACTGAGTCACGCTGCTTCTCGATGGCATTTGTTAAGCGCTTACGATCTGCTGAGCACTGTTCTAAACACTGGAGGGATACATTCCTTCATTCAATCATATTTATTGAGCACTTACTGTGTCCAGAGCACTGTACTAAGCCCTTGGGAAGTACAAGTTGGCAACATATAGAGACAGTCCCTACCCAACAGTGGGCTCACAGTCTAGAAGGTGATGCAAGGTGACGAAGTTGTCCCAAGTGGGGCTCACAGTCTTAATCCCCATTTTACAGATGAGGGAACTGAGGCAAAGAAAAGTTAAGTGACTTGCCCAAAGTCACACAGCTAAGTGGCAGAGCCGAGATTAGAACCCATGACCTCTGACTCCCAAGCCTGAGTTCTTAACACTGAGGCATGCTGCTTCTCTAATAAAGGGAGAACAGAAGGGGACCAAGAACTGACTCATGAGGAAACCCTAGAGTAAGGGGATGGGGGTGGGGGGGCCACAAAGGAGACTGAGAATGAACGGCCAGAGAGATAAGAGGAGAACCAGGAGAGGATGGAGTCTGTGAAGCCAAGGTTGGATAGCGTGTTGAGGAGAAGGGGGTGGTCCTCAGTGTCGAAAGCAGCTGAGAGGTCGAGGAGGATTAGGACAGAGTAGGAGCCGTTGGATTTGGCACGCAGAAGATCATTGGTGACCTTTGAGAGAGGAGTTTCGGTGGAGTGTAGGGACCGTAAGCTAGTTTGGAGGGGGTCTAGGAGAGAGTTGGAGTTGAATCAATCAGTTAATGATATATTGATCAGTTACTGTGTGCAGAGCATGTACTAAGCACTTGGGAGAGTACAATACAGTAGAGTTGGTTGGCATGTTCCCTGCCCACAAGGAGCTTGTAGTCTATAAGGGAAATGGCAGAGTATAATGATATGAACTAAGTGCTGTGGGGCTTGGGTGGGGCAAATAAATATCAAAGTGCTTAGCGGGGTGCCAGAAGGTCATGGGTTCTAATCCCATCTCCGCCATTGTCTACTGCATGACCTTGGGCAAGTCACTTCACTTCTGTGTGCCTCAGTTACTCCATCTGTAAAATGGGGATTGAGACCATGAGCTCCACGTGGGACAGGGACTGTGTCCAAGCCGATTTGCTTGTATCCACCGCAGAGCTTAGTACAGTGCCTGACACATGGAAAGTGCTTAACGAATACCACAGTCATTATTATCATTATTACCTGAATTCATAGGTGATGCAGAAGAGGGGGACAATAGGGGAAATGAGCTTCACAGAGAAGATACTATTTTAGTAAGGCTTTGAAGGTGAGGAGGGTGTTGGTGTGTGATAGCCAAATGAGGAGGGAGTTCCAGGCCACTGGGAGGATGTGAGAGCAGCGTGGCTTAGTGGAAAGAGCCTGGGCTTGGGAGTCAGAGGTCGTGGGTTCTAATTCCGGCTCCGCCACTTGTCAGCTGTGTGACTTTGGGCAGGTCACTTAACTTCTCCGTGCCTCAGAGACCTCACCTGTAGAATGGGGATGAAGACTGTGAACCCCATGTGGGACAACCTGATTGCCTCGTATCTACCCCAGCACTTAGAACAGTGCTTGACACATAGTAAGCGTTTAAAAAATACCATCATTATTATTATGTGGGCAAATGGTCAACGAAGAGACAGATGAGGTCGAGGTATAATGAGCTGGTTGATGTTAGAGGATCAATGTGTATGGATAGGGTTATCATAGGAGATCAGCAAGATAAAGTAGGAGGGAGAGAGATGAGTGAGCGACTAAAGCAAACTCCTTAATGACATCATTTCACAAGGCTCAATGCACATAGCGTAATGTCAGGATGACAAGAGACCCCACGTGGCTCAGTGGAAAGAGCCCAGGCTTTGGAGTCAGAGGCCATAGATTCAAATCCCAGCTCCTCCAATTGTCAGCTGTGTGACTTTGGGCAAGTCACTTAACTTCTCTGTGCCTCAGTTACCTCATCTGCAAAATGGGGATTAAGACTGTGAGCCCCCCAGAGGACAACCTGATCACCTTGTAACCTCCCCAGCGCTTAGAACAATGCTTTGCACATCGTAAGTACTTAATAAATGCCATCATTATTATTTCCCTCCTGCTCAGGGTAGCCAAATGTCTGCAGCCTGCCTCTTGGGAACAATTGCCCGGAGAGGTCATATTCTGTTGCAAAAACCAAACCATGCATGCCGTGATCTCTTTTCAATCTTTTAATTTTCCAAAGCATTCAATGTCTTAATTGTCGCCAAAGAATCAACATTCAATTTCACACAGTGCAGTGTAATAAAAACACACATCAAAAGCTGGCTTATAGTAAAAGGATCCAAAACGCTCTCCCTCTATTCAGAACAATCTATCCATGAATAATTTAAGGGAGAAAATCCAAGGGGCTTCAATATAAACCAATATTCACAAAGTGTCTTCCGTCCTCATGAACCGAGAATGTGAGAGCAGCAATGGAGAATGCCCTGCTAGAGCAGTTAGGAATGGGTAGTGATCTTAGACCTGAGACTTTCATGTCGTGGGCTTACCGCACCTGTGGACCTTCGCTCCTCTAATGCCAACCTGCTCACCGTACGTTGATCTCATCTATCTCACTGCTGACCTCTCACTCAAGTCCTGCCTCTGGCCTGGAATACCCTCCCTATTCATATCCAACAGACAGTGATTCTACTCCCCATCAAAGCCTTATTGAAGGCATATTTCCTCCAAGAGGCCTTCCCTGACTAAGCCCTCAATTCATCTTCTCCCACTCCCTAAAGCGTCACCGTAATTTGCTCCCTTTATTCACCACCCCGGCCCTCTCAGCCCCATAGCACTCATGCCCACTTCTGTAATGTATTTATTTATATTAATGTCTGTCTCCCCGCTCGAGACTTTAAGCTCGCTGCGGGCCAGGAATGTGTCTGTTCTATTGTACTCGACTGAGCTCTTCTTACGGTGCTCTGCGCACAGTAAGGGCTCAAAAAATATGACTGATTGACTGATGGATTGATTGGTTCCCACCTCAATACTCCTGTCACCTCCCTGCTGTGCCTTCCTCCCTAACCCCAAATGATAATAATAATGATGATGGTATTTGTTAAGCACTTACTATGTGCAAAGCACTGTTCTAAGCACTGGGGAGGTTTCAGGGTGATCAAGTTGTCCCACAGGGGCCTCACAGTTTTAATCCCCATTTTACAGATGGGTAACTGAGGCACAAAAAAGTGAAGTGACTTGCCCAAAGTCACATAGCTGACAGTTGGCAGAGCCGGTATTTGAACCCATGACCTCTGACTCCAAAGCCCGGGCTCTTTCCACTGAGCCACTCCTGGGGTCTTGAGGTGTAGATAGGAGTGTCTCGTCCAAGAAGTGGCCTTCCTGATGAAATCCACTATGTCTCATAGAAAGGACATTATGTGGGAATTCATAAACTTTGACTCACCTTCTTGAGACCACCTTTGTCAGGAGAGCTAGCCCCAACTCTGGGTTCACTGGACCCATTTTCTGAATACAAAATCTGTTCATGCTTATGTAGAAATTGGATGACAATTTTGCAAATGGTACAGGATACGTATCCTGCATCTCAGATGGAATCTGTGCATTACCATAAACAATTTTTTTTAAACATTTCAAAAACTAAATATGAATAATCTTTATTTGTGTGCACTGACTCTTTGGGTGGGGGCGATTTGCTAAAATTTCCCCAGGGCGATGACACGCTTCAGATTGGGTCTGCTGGTCAGGAGAGACTGGGTATTTTTCACTGCCTCCTTAATCCTTGCTCGTGGAGGACTGAGTTTCAAAGACCCACTCCAAATAGGTCCCAAGGCTTGCTAGAGAGCAAAACCCTGCTGTCTTGGCTAGGATTTACAAAAGACGATTGGCACAAATATATATACCTGTATTGCTTATTACTACATAAATAAATACAAACATATAACTTGTCTTGCTCCTGAAATGATCGTACCTAAACCGTAAGATGCTTCTGAAAAAGGAAGACAGAGGGGCTAGGCATGAAAGCTAACTGCATTTTTTGTGCTCTTGCTTTTTAGTTGAAAACATCTGAGCAATTGAGGTTTAGAGGCAGAATTTGGAATGAACACTTGCATCTCACTACTCTTGACGCTGGGGAACATTAGTACAGTGCTCTGCACACAGTAAGCGCTCAATAAATACGATTGAATGAATGAATGAATGAATGAATTATGAGCAAGCACAGAGGTATAGTCAGCATTCCGTCCCTGACACAGAAAATGATACTCCCCTTGGGGCATTTAGGAGGATGGGAATTTACAAGCCTAATTCTTGCTTTTCTAAGGGTATATTAAGCAGGGATCTCAACTCACCCCATCTTACCTCCAGATTTAGAAGTCAGGCAGGTCAGGAGTGGAAAGAGCCAGGGTTGATTTGTGTTGAAAAGAGGAGACATTAATTCTTTTATAATAATAATGCTGACATTTGTTAAGCGCTTACTATGTGCAAAGAACTGTTCTAAGCACTGGGGGGATACCAGGTGATCAGGTTGCCCCACGTGGGGCTCACAGTCTTAATCCCCATTTTACAGATGTGGGAACTGAGGCTCAGAAGTTGTGACTTGCCCAAGTCACACATGTGGCTCCGCAGGCATGTGGTGGAGCCAGGATTAGAACCCATAACCTCTGACTCCCAAGCCCGTGCTCTTTCCACTGAGCCATGCTGCTTCTCTAGATGCCGCTACATCTCTTTTACAGATGTAGTCTGTGGATGCTATAGGGGAGAGGAATTTAACCTGTAAGGAAAATTACATGCTGGGACTTGAAAGTCTTCTGGAGCAGAATTTGATGGTAATTCCCCTGGGCCGTGAGTAATCCATGGTATTTATCAAGTGCTTACTCTGTTCAGAGCACTGTACTGAGCAATTGCACGGTGCTGATTGAAAAGAAAGAGGCAAGGCCAGTGATCATAAGTGACAGAGAAATGGCTTTGGAGTACACCAGGATTTCCCCTCTCCTTTTGGCCCTCCAAAGAAATAACAGTGTGGCCTAATGGATAGAGCACAGGCCTAGGAGTCAGAAATACCTGGGTTCCAATCCCCCGGCTCTGCCACTTAACTACAGTGTGACCTCGGGAAAGCCACTTCACTTCTCTGGGCCTCAGTTACCTCATCTGTAAAATCGGGATTAAGACTGTGAGGCCCATGTGGGACAGGGACTATGTCCAATCTTACTGGCTCGTATCGACCCCAGCGCTTAGTACAGTGCCCAACCCAGCGCTTAGAACAGTGCTTTGCACATAGTAAGCGCTTAACAAATACCATCATCATCATTATTATTATTATTATTATGTAGTAAGCGCTAAACAAATACCATGAAAAACAAACAAAAACCCCTCCAGTTGTAATGAAAATGTTAACTTTCCCCTGGTACCATGGCCCAAATTCTTGTCCAGCAGTTGTAGACACTTGTTGGTGCTTGTAAATGTCCCATCATTGGTGTGAAGGCACAGTTGTTTGAAGGATTTCAGTGGAAATGGCTGAGATCCTAGGAAGACATTTGAGAACTGCCTAGGGTAAACATCATGGCGCTGTCCAAGCTAGAAGTCAACTTGCTCAAATCATGCAAAGCAGGGGTCTCCCGATTGTCTTTGCTCCTTGGGGTTCATCTGGGTGGTCACCTCTGCTGGGTTGGGGGCTTCAGGGGCACCTTCGGGCCGGCTCCCTTGAGTAAAGGAAAATAAATTGCACATTTAAAAAAAACTCAAAACGCTATGCAGGGTAGCCCAATCAAGTTTCCCAGCTAAGACTGACTCTTTTAAAAAAAAAAAAATTTAAGCACTATGTGCCAAGCACTGTTCTAAGCAGTGGGGTAAATATAAGGTAATTAGGTTGGACATAGTCCCTGTCCCACATGGGGATCACAGTCTCAATCCCCTGTCCACATGTTTTGTTTTGTTGTTTGTCTCCCCCTTCTACACTGTGAGCCCATTGTTGGGTAGGGACCATCTCTATATGTTGCCAACTTGTATTTCCCAAGCACTTAGTACAGCGCTCTGCACACAGTAAGCGCTCAATAAATACGACTGAATGAATGAATGAATGAATCCCCATTTTACAGATGAGGAAGCCGAGGCCCAGAGAAGTGAAGCGACTTGCCCAAGGTCACACAGTAGACATGGCAGAGGCGGGATTAGATCCCACGTCCTCTGACTCCCAGGGCTGTGCTCTTTCCATTAGGCCCATTGAACCCTCAGCCATTGGGAAGATAATCAGGGAAGATTATCTTCAACCATGGGAAGATACAAGATAATCAGGTTGGACACAGTCCATGTTCCACATGGGGCTCTCCATTTTATAGGAGAGGTAAATGAGGTACAGTGAAGTTAAGTAACTGGCCCAAGGTCACGCAGCAGACAAGTGGCAGAGCCAGGATTAGAACTCAGGTCCTCTGACTCCTAGGCCCATGCTCTCACTACTAGACCACCCTGCTTCTCTCTCTCTATAGAGGTATATTTGTATTTCTTTGATGAAAAAGCCTTGCAAGTAAACGCAAAACAAATACCAGCTTTCAGAATTGTTTTTTGAAGCCATCTCTCCCAGAAGACTTCCACCATGAGTGGATTTCCACTATCAGTCAATCAATCCATCACTGGTATTTATTGAGTGCTTACGGTGTGCAGAGCACTGTATCAGCACTTGGGAGAGGACAGTTCAACAGAGTTGGTGGACATGTTCCCTACCTAAAATAAGCTAACACTCTAGAGGGGGACACAAACATTAATCTCATGATGATCAATATGTATTTCAGTGTGCAGAAACACACGAGCACACACACAGTTCCACAAGCTGAGACACAAATCAGAAGGGACTGAGGAAGAAAACTGATAACATCACCTATTACTTAAGGACTAACTTGTGTACATTTCAATCAGTCAATCAATTATTTTTCCTGAACCCACCGTACATGTACAGCACTGTATTAAGCACTTGGGAGAGTACAATACAGTAGCCTTGGTAGATAAGATCTTTGGCCTCAAGGAGGTTCTTCCCACTTGTAAATTATTTCAAAGTCTGTCTCCCTGACTAGATTGCAAAGTCCTTAAGGGCAGGGATTGTGTTTAGCAAAGCTATTGTACTATTCCAAGTACTCAGTACAGTGCTTCCCCTCTCAGGGTCGCACCTGGAGAGTTTCCAGTCCTCTACCAGTCACGACTACAGGAGGGAGAGTTAAGCAGAGGCCTGTCCATTCCACTCCTAGCTTGGTCATCATCAATCATCAATCGTATTTATTGAGCACTTACTATGTGCAGAGCACTGTACTAAGCGCTTGGGAAGTACAAATTGGCAACATATAGAGACAGTCCCTACCCAACAGTGGGCTCACAGTCTAAAAGGGGGAGACAGAGAACAAAACCAAACATACCAACAAAATAAAATAAATTGAATAGATATGTACAAGCAAAATAAATAAATAAATAAATAGAGTAATAAAAATGTACAAACATATATACATATATACAGGTGCTGTGGGGAAGGGAAGGAGGGAAGATGGGGGGGGATGGAGAGGGGGACGAGGGGGAGAGGAAGGAAGGGGCTCAGTCTGGGAAGGCCTCCTGGAGGAGGTGAGCTCTCAGCAGGGCCTTGAAGGGAGGAAGAGAGCTAGCTTGGCGGATGGGCAGAGGGAGGATGGTCAGTGGCTAGCAAGCGGAAGGCAATCTGCTACAAGGCAAAACCCACTTGTGCCGGGCAGCGGCGGACTGGGAGAGAGCCGAGAGCAGAAACTCGAGTTTACTGCTCGGAAGGAGGCAATGGTAAACCACTTCCAGATTTTTACCAAGAAAACACTCTGTATATGCTACCAGAATGATTGCAGATGGAAGTAGGGCGTTCCGGGAGAGATGTGCCTATGGTGTCGCTATGGGTTGGACACAACTCAACAGCATAAGACAACAGAGAAGCAGCGGGACTGTGAGCCCCACATGGGACAACCTGATTACCTTGTAACCTCCCCAGCACTTTGAACAGTGTTTTGCACATAGTAAGCGCTTAATAAATGCCATCATAAATAAATAAAACAACAGTACAGTGCTCCGCATATAGTAGGTACTCAATTAATACTAATGATGATGATGTGGAGGAGATTTCTGGGAGTGCATTATAGGCCCTGGGAAGATCCCTTTTCTCTGATAATATAGGGGGAGGGAGTCCAATCCACTAAGTCATTCATTAAGGTAAGAGTATTCTGTACTAAAATCAAATCGAATCAGCCTTCTTTTCCACTTGCCGCAAACAGTAGTTGTTGGGAGAAATTGGCGAGAGGCTTCGTGCCTGCCTGCCTGAATTAGCTACTCGAATTGGCACCTGTCTTCTGGGGCCAGTCTCACCTGGGGCTGAGTGGGCTGTGACATAAAAGCAGGATATTTGGCAGGTGGGACTGGAGGAGGAGCTGAAGTTGGTTTGTTTCCCTGCAAAGAACAGTCAGGTTAGAAAGTTGTTCCAGTCACAGATGGTTACTCTCAGTTTAGTCAGCCACAATTTTTGACCCTTTGGGAGGTTTACATATCAGCTGACACTCCAGAAGCCCAAGTGATTTCAGGCACAACCAAGCCCACTGGAGCCTTGAGGGCTTTTAAAATTTTTTTGTGGTGTTTGTTAAGCACTTACTGTGTCAGGCAAGTGAGGTAGATACAAAGTAATCAGGTTGGACACAGTCCTTGTCCCACATGGGGCTCACAGTCGTAATCCCCATTTTACAGATGAGGGATCTGAGGCAAAGAGAAGTGAAGCGAATGGCCCAAGGTCACACAGCAGACAAGTGGTGGAGCCGGGATTAGAACCCAAGTCCTCTGACGCCCGGGCTCTACCCACTAAGCCACACTTGAGGGCTTGCAGCACTGGGGTAGACCCTGACTCAGACACACTTCACTGTACATTGGGACATTGTCAAGTGGGGCCTCAATAGGGGTCTCTTGTGAAGGACCACCGTGTCCAGGAGCAGAGAAGAGTGCAGAGGGGAGGGATATTCTGAGATGGAGGGGAAGAGAGAGAGAGAGAGAGAGAGGGAGGAAAAAGGAAGAGATGAAAAAGAGAAAAAAGAGGAGAGGGGGAGAAGGAGAGAGAAAAAAAGAGAATGAGAAAGACAAAGAGAGAGAAAAGAAAGAGAGAGGTCCTCTCTCATTCCTTGCACATCAAGAAGGAACCTACATTTTGGGATCTGTGCCCAGGTTGTTTCAACAGAGACAGTCGAACCAAACTGTTGCGTGAAGCCTGGACTCTCCTCACAAATGGAAACTTTTTGGGCCTCCAGGATTTAAGCTGGGCCCTCCTTGAGGGAGGTGGGTGAAAGTGGGGAGAGGAAGTGAGAAGCCCCAGGCTTGGAAAATCAGGTGGCCTCTGGCTTTTGAAGAATCTCGTCTTACCGGTTTGGGCTTCAGCTCTGGAAGAGGTTTTTTAGGCGGAGCAGGTCGGATCTAATTCAAGAAAGGAGAATGAGAGAGTTAACACGTGACCTGTCCCGTAAGTGGCTCCCAGGCCATTTTCTGCACTGGGAACCAGAGATGCCTTGGCTATTTCATTACAGAACAATAGCTCATTTCTACTGACCTCGTGATTTGCAACGCTACCCTGTGGGTTTGGTTAATTCCCTTATTCAATGGATAGCAACTGATATCTTTAATTGCAGGTGTGCTCATTTATATTTTTTTTCCAGCCTGATTTCCCACAGAAATAGGGTTTTTAAGACCTCAGTGCATTTGATTATAAGCTCCTCTAGGGCAGAGACCACAACTTTACTTTTATCATTATGTTCTCTAGCACCTTGTATAGCGCTCCACATATGATAGCTACTCAATCAATTTTCAGCCTGGGTTAGTGGATACAGAATGAGCCTGACAGTCAGAAGGTCATGAGTTCTAATCCGGCTCTGCCACTTGTCTGCTCTGTGATCTTGGGCAAGTCACTTCACTTCTCTGGGCCTCTGTTACCTCATCTGCAAAATGGAGATTAAGACTGTGAGCCCCATGGGGAAAAGGGGCTGTGTCCAACCTGATTAACTTGTATCTATCCCAGGGCTTAGAACAGTGCTTGACAAGTACCATAAGCAGCGTGGCTTAGTGGAAAGAGCCCAGGCTTCGCAGTCAGAGGTCATGGGTTCTAATCCCAGCTCTGCACTTGTCAGCTGTGTGACTTTGGGCAAGTCACTTAACTTCTCTGTGCCTCAGTTACCTCATCTGTAAAATGGGGATGAAGACTGTGAGCCCTACACAGGACAACCTGATTACCTGGTATCTACCCCAGCGCTTAGAACAGGGGTTGGCACACAGTAAGTTGCTTAACAAATACCATCATTATTATTATTAATGAAGAGCTCCGATCCCTTAATGCCCTCTGATGAAAGCGCTCAATAAATATGATTGAATATGTTGCCAACTTGTACTTCCCAAGCACTTAGTACAGTGCTCTGCACACAGTAAGTGCTCAATAAATACGACTGATTGATTGGTTGAATGAATGAATGAAGGAAGGAAGGAGGGCTCCTTTGAATCCCATTGGAAAATGGGGTAGCCAATACCTTTCAGATGAACGTGGGATTAGTTGATAAATTTCTGCCATGGGTTAAATTGAGCAGAGGTTCTTGCATTGACATATGAAGTGGGTTCCCATTTTCCCCCATCGGCACCCCTACAGCCCTCCGGGAGCCTCCTCAAATCCCAGTTAGACCTCTCCTGACGGAGGTAGGGATTTACTCCTGACTCCCACCCATTGGGCCCCCCAGGGGTTAATAATAGTAATAATAATGATGGTACTTGTTAAGCAGTTACGGTGTGCCAAGCACTGTCCTAAGCACTGAGGTAGATACAAGTTAATCAGGTTGGACGCAGTCCCTAAGCCACATGGGGCTCACACTTTTAATCCCTATTTTATAGATGAAGAAACTGAAGCCAAGAGAAGTTAGGTGACTTGTCCAAGGCCACACAGAAGATGAGTGGTGGATCTGGGATTATTATTAAAATTATTGTAATAATAATAGTATTTGTTAATTTATTATTAATTTGTTAATTAATTTGTTAATTAGTATTGTTAATTTGTTAGTACAGTGCCAGGCACTATACTGAGCACTGGGGTGGACACAAGCAAATCGAGTTGGACCCACTCTCTGTCCCTAGTGGGGCTCACAGTCTCAATGTGTCTGTTTATAGTTGTATTGTACTCTCCCAAGTGCTTAGTACAGTGCTCTGCCCACAATAGAGAAGCAGCACAGCATAGTGGATAGAGCACAGGCCTGGGAGTCAGAAGGTCATGGGTTCAAATCCCGGCTCCACCACTTGCCTGCTGTGTGACCTTGGGCAAGTCACTTCACTGCTCTGGCCTCAGTTCCCTCATCTGTAAAATAGGGATTGAGACTGTGAGCCCTATTTGGGACAGGAGCTGTGTCCAACCCAATTTGCTTGTATCCACCCCGGTGCTTAGTATAGTGCCTGGTACATAGTAAGCGCTTAACAAATACCTTAATTATTATTATTATTATCCCCATTTTGCAGATGAGGTCACTGAGGTCCAGAGAAATGAAGTGACTTGCCCAAGGTCACACAGAAGACCTTGTAACCCCCCCAGAGCTTAGAACAGTGCTTTGCACATAGTAAGTGTTTTAATAAATGCCATCATTATTATTATTATGCGGCAGAGCTGGGATTAGAACCCAGGTTCTTCTAACTCCCAGGCCCGGGCTCTAGCCACTAAGCTAAGCTGCTTCTCCAGCCCCCCAGGGGCTGTGGATACTGGAGCTGCTAGGTTTATTTAATCTGCCGCTGCCCGGATTGTCTTTGTCCAGAAACACTCTGGGCATGTTACTCCCCTCCTCAAAAATCTCCAGTGGCTATCAATCAACCTACACATCAGGCAAAAACTCCTCACCCCCGGCTTCAAGGCTGTCCATCACCTCGCCCCCTCCTACCTCATCTCCCTTCTCTCCTTCTCCAGCCCAGCCTGCACCCTCCGCTCCTCTGCCGCTAATCTCCTCACCGTGCCCCATTCTTGCATGTCCCGCTGTCGACCCCTGGCCCCCGTCCTCCCCCTGGCCTGGAATGCCCTCCCTCTGCACATCCGCCAAGCTAGCTCTCTTCCTCCCTTCAAGGCCCTACTGAGAGCTCACCTCCTCCAGGAGGCCTTACCAGACTGAGTCCCCTCCTTCCTCTCCCCCTCCTCCCCCTCGCCTTACCTCCTTCCCCTCCCCACAGCACCTGTATATATGTATATACGTTTGTAAGTATTTATTACTCTATTTAATTATTTACTTTATTTGTACATGTTTATTCTATTTATTTTATTTTGTTAGTATGTTTTGTTTCGTTCTCTGTCTCCCCCTTCTAGACTGTGAGCCCACTGTTGGGTAGGGACCGTCTCTATATGTTGCCAACTTGTACTTCCCAAGTGCTTAATACAGTGCTCTGCACACAGTAAGTGCTCAATAAATACAATTGATTGATTGATTGATTGATTTAATCCCCTGCTTGTTATGAGTGCATTCACCTCCCGGTGAACACGGTCCACACAAGAGGAAGAACGGTCCCTGGGGGAAATTCTGCTGCTCTGAGCCAATGGCCACCACTGAAAAATTGGTTACCTGGTTCCCAGGAGGATGACTGGAGTAAACTGGCAATCTGAAGGGGGCATTGGGTCCGGCTGCTGGAGCCTACAAGAGAGCATGTGAGGCCATGATTCCATTCATTCATTCAATCAATCATATTTATTGAGCCCTTACTGTGTGCAGGGCACTGTACTAAGCACTTGGGAGAGCACAACTGAATTGGTAAACACGTTTCCAGCCCACAAGAAGCTTACGGTCTGGTGATATACTGCATTAGGCATTTCAGTAACTTTCAATTTTGGTGTTCATTAATCAATCAAGCAATGGTATTCATTAAGTAACCCTCTTAATAATAATAATAATAATTATTATTATTATTATTATGGTATTTGTGCCAAGAACTGTTCTAAGCACTGGCACTGTTTCAACCCACATATTCAATCTGTCACCGAATCGTGTCTGTTCAACCTTCTAAACATTTCTAAAATCCACCCTTTCCTCTTCATGTTAATTGAAGCACTTTTCCTATCCCACCTTGATTATTGTATCAGCCTCCTTGCTGACCTCCCTGCCCACTCTCCCCACTCCAGTCCATACTTCACTCTGCTGCCCAGATCATTTTTCTACAAAACCATTCAGTCCAAGTTTTCCCACTCCTCAACAACCTCCAGTGGTTGACCATCCCGTTCTGCATTAAAGAGAAACTTCTTACCATAGGCTTTAAAGCATTCAATCACCTTACCCTTTCCTAATATCAATCAGTTGTATTTACTGAGCACTTATTGTGTACAGAGCATTGTACTAAGGGTTTGGGAGAGTATGATATCTTCTAGACTGTGAGCCCGTTGTTGGGTAGGGACCCTCTCTAGATGTTGCTGACTTGTACTTCCCAAGTGCTTAGTACAGTGCTCTGCACACAGTAAGCACTCAATAAATATGATTGAATGAATGATATAACAGAATTGGTAGACAAGTTCCTTGCCTACAGTGAGCCAGAGGGGAAGACAGACATTATTATAAATAAATTATGGATATGTAAATAAGTGCTGGGGGGCTGAGGGGTGAATATAGGATGAAATCCACATGTAAGAGCATTTAGAGAAGGGAGTAAGAGAAGAGGAAATGAGGGCTTAGTTGGGGAAGGCCCCTTGGAGGAGGTGTGATTTTAATAAGGCTTTGAAAGAGGGGAGAGTGATTGTCAGGTATGAAGAGGGAGGCTGTTCCAGGTCAGAGGCAGGACATGGACGAGAGGTCAGTGGCGAAATAGATGAGATGGAGGTTCAGTGAGTAGGTTGGCATTAGAGGAGCCAAGTGTGAGGGCTGATTTATAATGGGAAATCTGGGGGTAATTGGTGAGGGGGGGAAGGTGATTGAGTGCTTTACTGCTGATGGTAAGGAGTGTCTCTTTGAATCAGAGGTGGCGGGGCAACCACTGGAGGTTGTTGAGGAGTGGGGAAACATGGCCTGAACATTACTGTAGAAAAGTGACCCAAGCAGCAGAGTGAAGTATGGACTGAAATGGGGAGAGACAGGAGGCAGGGAAGTTAGCAAGGAGGCTGATGCAGTAATCCAGTTGGGATAGGATAAGTGACTGGATTGATGTGGTAGCAATTTGGGTGGAGGGAAAATGGCAGATCTTAGTGACATTGTGAAGGTTGAACAGACAGGATTTAGTGATGGATTGAATATATTGGTTGAATGAGAGAGAGGAGTAGAGGCTAATGTCAAGGCTTGTGAGACAGGGAGGATGGTAGTGTTTACAGTAATGGGGAAGTCACAGGGAGGACAGGGTTTGGGTGGGAAGATGAAGAGTTCTGTTTAGTTTAAGTTTGTGGTGTCAGGAAGACATCCAAGTAGAGATGCCCTGAAGGCAGGAAGAAATATGAGACTGCAGAGGAGGAAGATCAGGGTTGAAGATTTGGGAATCATCTCCTTAGAGGTGATAGTTGAATCCATAGAAAAGAATGAGTTTCCCAGTGGAGTGAGTACAGATGGTGAATAGAAGGGGACCTAGAAGCCTTGAGGGACCTCCACAGTTAGGGGCAGGGAGCAGGAGGAATTACAGAAGAGACAGAGAATGGTTGGCCAGAGAGATAGGAGGAGAACCCATGATTATCCACTACATCACGGGGCTTCTCCAAGGTACAGTACAGTGCTTTGCCCAGAGTGAGTTCCCTGTCCCACATGGGGCTCACAATCTTAATCCCCATTTACTATGTGAGATAATGGTGACTCAGAGAAGTGAAGTGACTTCCCCAAGGTCACACAGCAGACGAGTTGCAGGGCTGGGATGAGAACCCAGGTCCTCTGACTTCCAGGCCCAAGCTCTTTTCTCTAGGGTACACTGCCTCTCACTGAATCTTGCTGAATGACAGCTGGAGCAGCATGGCGTAGTGTATAGAACATGGGCCTGGAAGTTAGAAGGTCATGGATTCTAATCCCAGCTCTGCCAATTGTCTGCTGTGTGACCTTGGGCAAGTCATTTAACTTCTCTGTGCCTCAGTTACCTCATCTGTGAAATGGGGATTAAGACTGTGAGCCCAATAATGGGACAACCTGATTACCTTGTATCTACCCCAGTGCTTAGAATGGTGGTTGGCACATAGTAAGCGCTTAACAAATGCTATCATTATTTTTATTATTATTACAAGGGCCTCATCGCCTTGTGGGGCTTACCGCAGGGGGATGTTGGCTGGGAACAACGGCAACAAAGGGGGCGTTGGAAGTTTTGATGTTGGAGGTGGTGGAGACCAGCGCCGGGGAGCCGATGCTGGACGGCTGGACGGTGTTCCTCGCCGGATCCTTGGTGCAGCCCTCCTGGAACAGTGGGTTCGACAGGCCAGAGATGGTCTTGGTGGCCATTTTTCTGGAGAAAGGAATTCAACTTGTGAGTCTGATTTCTAAGAAGCCCTATGAGGAGCTCATTACAGAACTCTGGCAGTCACCAGAAATGCTCAGAAGGAGCTCTTGCTCTCTCTCTCTCTCTCCACCCTCTAGCTTGGTCAGCCATCTTGCTAAAGATGTGGATAATATTAATATTATTTCATAATTATAATGATAATAATGATGGCATTTGTTAAGTGCTTACTATGTGCAAAGCACCGTTCTAAGCACTGGGGAGGATATAAGGTGATCAGGTTGTCCCACATGGGGCTCACAGTCTTCATCCCCATTTTACAGATGAGGTAACTGAGGCCCAGAGAAGTGAAGTGACTTGCCCAAAGTCACACAGCTGACTAGTGGTGGAGCCAGGATTTGAAATCATGACCTCTGACTCCCAAGCCCAGGCTCTTTCCACTGAGCCACGCTGCAAAGTACTGTACTAAGTGCTTTCAGCATTTCCTATGTGCCGAAGCACTCTGTTAAATGTGCAAGGATAGAAACAATGCAAGTACAGTGCTTTGCACACAGTAAGCACTCAATAAATATAATTGAATGAATGAATGAATGAATGAAAGAATGAAATCATCCTTAATCAAGCTCATCTTCCCACCCAAACCCTGTCCTCTCCTTGACTCAATCTGTCACCAAATCCTGTCAGTTCCACCTATGCAACACCATCCTTTCCTCTCCATCTAAACTGCTACTCTGCTTATCTGCACTGAGCAGCGTGGCTCAGTGGAAAGAGCACAGGCTTGGGAGTCAGAGGTCATGGGTTCAAATCCCAGCTCCGCCGCTCATCAGCTATGTGACTTTGGGCAAGTCGCTTCACTTCTCTGTGCCTCAGTGACCTCATCTGTAAAATGGGGATTAAGATTGTGAGCCCCACATGGGACAACCTGATCACCTTGTATCCTCCCCAGTGCTTAAAACAGTGCTTTGAACATAGTAAGTGCTTAACAAATACCAAAATTATTATTATTATTATTTTACCCCTTGATTACTGTATCAGCCACCTTGCTGACTTCCTTGCCTCCTGTCTGTTCCCACCTCAGTCCATACTTCTCTCAGTGGCCCGGATCATTTTTCTAAAGTTCAGTTCATGTCTGCCGGTTCCTCAAGAACCTCCAGTGGTCTACCTCCACGTCAAACAGAAACTCCTTATCATCAGCTTGAAAGCACTCAATCACCCTGCCCGCCGCGGTCCAGCACACACATTCAGCTCCACTAACACCAACGGACTCACTGTACCTCCATCTCGTCTATCCTGCCACTGACCCCTCGCCCACATCTTGCCTCTGGCCTGGAACTCTTTCCCTCTTCACATATGACAGACCACCACACTCTCTACCTTCAATGCCCTCCTAATATCTCATCTCCTCCATGAAGCCTTCCCCAATTCCTCATTTCCCCACCCTATTCTCCCTAGTTGCGGTGTCACCTATGCATTTGGCTGTGTACCCCTTAAACATTTTGATTCTCACCCCGCCCCACTAGCCAAACAGCACCTATTTCCAATTTCTTACACTCTCCACTTACCCTTGCTAATTTATTTTAATTTATTTTAATGTCCATTGCCCCCGCTGGATTGTAAGCTCCTTGGGGGTAGGGATTGTATCCACCATCTCTATTGTATTGGACTCTAACAGTATCTGACCCAATAGTAAGCACTTAAGAACAACATTTTTTTTAAAAAAAGGCATTTAGTAGAGAAGTCTGCACACAGTGTGTGCTGAATAAATAGCATTGACTGACTAACAATACAATCAGATTGGACCCATGAAGAGGAAGGGGAGGAGGTGTCCTCATCCCATTTTAGTCAATCAATCAATCACATTTATGGAGCATTTATTGAAGGCAGAACACTGTACTAAGCACTTGGGAGAGTATAACAGATGAAACTGAGGCCCTGAGAATAATAATAATAATTATGATGGCATTTATTAAGCACTTACTATGTGCAAAGCACTGTTCTAAGCGCTGGGGAGGTTACAAGGTGATCAGGTTGTCCCACAGGGGGCTCACAGTCTTAATCCCCATTTTCCAGATGAGGGAACTGAGGCACAGAGAAGTGAAGTGACTTGCCCAAAGTCACACAGCTGACAGTTGGCAGAGCCGGGATTTGAACCCATCACCTCTGACTCCAAAGCCCGGGCTCTTTCCACTGAGCCGTGCTGCTTCCCTGACTCACCTAAGGTCACTCAACAGATCAGTGGCAGAGCTGGGATTAGAACCTGGATCTCCTGACCACTCTGCCTCTCCTGGTTTACCACTCATAGGTACTTGTGCAGGAAAAGCACACACACACACACACACACACACACACACACACTCTCTCTCTCTCTCTCTCTCTCTCTCTCTCTCTCTCTCTCTCTCACTGTATCAGAGTGTTTGGAAGCACTGCATTCATGAAAGCAATAGTAATCAAATAATTGTGGTACTTGTTAAGCGCTTACTATGGGTCAAGCACTTTTCTAAGCGCTGGGGGAGATACAAGACAATCAGGTCAGACACAGACCTTAACACACACAGGGATGACAATCTAAGTAGGAAAGAGAACAGGTATTTAATCCCCATTTTGCAGATCAGGTAAATGAGGCACAGAGACATTAAGCGACTTGCCCAGGGTCACATACAGCAGGTAAGTGGTAGAACGGGGATTAGAACCCAGGCCTGTGCTCTTTCCACTAGGCCAGGCTGCTCCATTAAGCAAGATCCAGGATCTACAGAAAAGTCAAATCTTGAGTTTGTTCTCCATTACAGTCCCTTCACTATTCCAGTTCATTCATTCATTTATTCAGTCATATTTATTGAGCCCTAACTGTATGCACAGCACTATACTAAGCGCTTGGAAAGTACAATTCGGCAAAAAAGAGAGACAATCCCTACCCACCAATGAGCTCACAATCTAGAACGGGGTAGACAGACAACGTAACAAAACAAAACAAGTAGACAGGCATCAATAGCATCAATATAAATAAGTAGAATTATAGATATATACACATCATTAATAAAATAAATATAATAAAATATGTACATATATACACAAGTGCTGTGGGGCGCGGAGAGGGGTAGAGCAGAGGGTGGGAGTCGGGGCGATGGGGAGGGGAGGAGAAGCAGAGGTATAGGGTGGCTCAGTCTGGGAAGGCCTTCTGGAGGAGGCAAGCTTTTAGTTAAATTGTGTCCGGAAGAGTTGAAGAATCTCTAAAACTCATTCCTGAGCAGAGCTGGGCAAAGCCCTGAGGAAAGAAAATCCCTTCCATTTTCTGCAGCTGTGAGCCCGTTGTTGGGTAGGGACCATGTATGTTGCCGACTTGTACTTCCCAAATGCTTAGTACAGTGCTCTACACACAGTAAGTGCTCAATAAATTTCACTGAATGAATTACTTTCCTCCTTAAAGGTGCCACCTCTCAACCTCTAACCCCACCCAGGAATACTTTTCTAATCATCTCAACCCCAGAGCTCCGAAAGGACAGGCAGAAAGGCATACAGACACTAGATTCTTCTTGTTGATGCCTAAAAAAATGCACAAAGGGAATTCATTCTGTCATATTTGTTGAGCACTTCCTGTGTGCACAGCACCTTATTAAGCACTTGGGAGAGGACAATACAACAATAAACTGACAAATTCCCTTCCCACAGTGAGCTTATAGTCTAGAGGGGGGGAGGCAGGTGCGAATACAAATAAATAAAATGACAGAGATGGACATAAGTGCTGTGGGGCTGGGAGGGGGGAGAGCAGAGGGAACAAATCCGGGTGTTGCTGAAGGGAGTGGGAGAGGAGGAAAGGTGAGTTCAGCCTCCACTATCTGAATGGAAACTGGATGAACTGATGGAGTCCCCGATCAGGATAGAGCCTGTGCGGAGGAACGGATTGTAGTGATAGTGGTTTGTCCGGCTCTACTCACAGTCTCCCGTCACTGCCCGCCACGTTCCTCTAGACATATAGGGCACCAATCTACCCATCCGTAGTATTCCCTGAGCACTGACTGTGTGCAGAGCACTATGCTAACAGGTTGGGAAAATGAAATACATTTGGTGGACACGATCCCTGCCCTCAATGAGCTGAGAGTCGAATGGAACAAGGGAGTAGGTGGGCAACGGAAACTAAGTGACGGAAACTAAATGAGGAACAAAGAATGTCCTACAGAGACTTAGGATGTGTGGCTTCTTATCTGGGCCACCTCATCATTGTTTTCTCAGAACTGCAAACATCTGAAGTTTCTCTCCCCTCTACCCTCGAGGTCATATGAGTGGTTGCATCAGGAATGTTAATCTGTCAGGATTAAGCAACACAGCAGAGAGGGGATCTGTCAAAACAACCTACCATGGCCTATTGCAAAGGGCCAAATCTTGGAGTCAGAAGATGAGGGTTCTAATCCCGGTTCTACCACATGTCTGCCAGGTGACTTTGGGGAAGTCACTTCACTTCGCTGGAACTCAGTATCCTCCTCTATAAAATGGGCATTAAATCCCTATTCTCCTTCCTCCGTAGACTATGATCCCCGGTTGGGACAGGGACTGCGTCTTCTCTGTTTATCTTGCCTCTACCCCCAACGCTTGGCACATAGTAGGCACTTACCAAATCAATCAATCATATTTATTGAGCACTTACTGCATACAGCACACCATACTAAGCACCTGGGAGAGTGTAATATAACAGAGCTGATAGACAGAGTCCCTGCACACAAGGAGCTTACAGTCCAGAGGGGAATAATAATAATGATGGCATTTACTAAGCGCTTACTATGTGCAAAGCACTGCTTTAAGCGCTGGGGAGGTAACAAGGTGATCAGGTTGTCCCGGGGGGGCTCACAGTCTTAATCCCCATTTTACAGATGAGGTCACTGAGGCACAGAGAAGTTAAGTGACTTGCCCAAAGTCACACAGCTGACAATTGGCAGAGCCGGGGTTTGAACCCTTGACCTCTGACTCCAAAGCCTGTGCTCTTTCTACTGAGCCACAATGCTTCTCTAGATGGACATTAATATCAATAAATAAATGACTGGGTTGAGGGAGCGGTGAGAAAAGAGAGCAAATCGCAAATCAAATATTATTATTATTCATTCATTCATTCAATGGTATTCATTGAGCTCTTCCTGCATGCAGAGCACTGTACTAAGTACTTGGAAGAGTACAGTACAACAATAAGCAGATACATTCCCTGCCTACAATGAGCTTATTATCACCATCATCAGTAGTAGCATTATCATCATCATCATCTTCTTTCCCAAAGTTCCTTACCTTTTCTGGAGATTGGGTTTGATTTTCCACCTGAAGAGGATGACCCCAAAGATGATGAGTACAGCCAGCACACCCAACACCACCAGGACACCCACCAATGCGCTGTTTCCTGCTGTGGAGACATACCAGGTTAGGAGGGGCTCAGAGTTTTCCCTTGTGGTTCTACCCACATCCCTTTGGCCTCAGCCCCCTTCCTAGGCTACTAGACAATAGAATAGGACCAAAAAGTGCCCCACAGAAGGCAGACGGGAAGCAGCGTGGCCTAGTGGAAAGACCACGGGCCTGGGAACAGAGGACTTGGGTTTTAAACCTGGCTCTGCCACTCTGCTGTGTGACCCTGGGCAAGTCACTTCATTTCTTTGTGCCGCAGTTCCCTCAGTGGAGATTTAGACTGTGAGCCCCGGGTGGGTTCAACCTGATTAGCTTGTATCTATCCCAGCATTTAGTACAGTGCCTGGCACATAGTAAGCACTTAACAGATACCATAAAAAAAGGAGGGCATATTTGATTCTTGTACCAGAGCCCACTAGGAGAAGGGGCCTGGGGGGCTGAAGAAGGCACAGCTTCTGTATCCACGATGATGCCACCCACCAGGAGGTTATTCGATTGGGTCTCAGAGGGCCTTCAACCCCCTCACCCCATCCCCAACCCCAGTGCTCACCACCCCTGAAAGTCCACAGGAGAATGGGGGAAGGGGAAGATCAGAATCACCCATTTCTCTTTATGGCTGTGCCTCGACTCTCTAAAGTGTTCTGATCTGTCCGAGTTTTGGGACAGTATCATCTTAGCTCTGGGCATGCTACTGAACGTAGGAGAGCTGCCAAGTAAGAGGCCAGTGCCGCCCGCCTTTCTAGACAGGAAGGGTCCTCGCTGCATTGTTAGACATCACTCATCTACTAGGCCTTCCTCTAAAGGTAGTTGACCTAACACTGAACCTGCATATGCTTCTGACCCCATCCCATCTCTTTATGCCTGGAATTTAGTTTCTGGACCCAATACTAAATCCCTCTTTCCTTGTGGTTAAAGTCTCAGCCCAGAACGCATCTGTTATCAGAACACAACTAGCCGCTTTCTCGGTATCCAGTGGTATCGGCTCAGGGGTCAATTATGACACGGAATGCTTTCCGTACCTCGTTCCCCTGCCCCCCTCTCCCCCAGACCACACACCACACCCCAAGGCTGTTTCTGGGTTAGAGCTTTCCCTTTCAGGGTTTCTTCCTAACTGAGGGGTTGGAGACAGTCAGAGTCCGATATGAAAAAGATGGTGGCTACGTTACACCAGTACGCTGTTTCCTTGAGCAACAGGTTGGTGGTTCCGGTTGTGGACGCGCCTATAGTCACATGGAAACTGGTTTGGCCCGGGAAGGCGTTTGGGTGAAGTGTACTGTGGACAACAGTCTGTTCGGTGGCAGCTAAAGAGGAAGACACAGTTTGGGCTGTAGCTGAAGAGGAAGTGTGTCACGTTCCTGCCTCAGGCCTTCAAAGTTCCCCGGAGCCTACTAGAAAATCTGTTTGGTCATGGAAACTACGGTGGCCAAGCCGAGAGGTTTTCTGCTCTCCCGGGCTCCCGTATTCTTTCCTTTTGGATGGGAGATGGAATGGGGAAAGACGGTTTGAAGCAACGACATGACATGCTTGCCTGAGCAGACCCCGGGAGAGGCATAAGGAGTTGGATGGGGGAAGGCGAGAAAAGGGATGAAACGTACCTGATCTCAGACCTGTTTGCTTTTTGTTACAGAAAGGTGGAGCCCATCCTGGGTCACAGTGACACTCCCTTTTGTGGTTGCAAACCTGAAATTGAAGACAAGATAACTGATCATCAGACCGGTCTGGGATTTTTAGAAAACCCAACGGTGTATCCTTAAAGCTCATCAAGGTGTCAGCTCCTTGGGATCATATCTACCCAACTCCACTATAATACTAATAGAGAAGTGGCATGGCATAGTGGGGTGGATAGAACACCGGCCCGAGAGTTAGAAAGTCATGGGTTCTAATCCCCGCTCCACCATTTGCCTGTTGTATGACCTAGGGTGAATCACTTCACTTCTCTGGGCCTCAGTTACCTCATCTGTAAAGTGGGGATTAAGACTGTGAGCCCCACATGGGACAGGGACTGTGTCCAATCCGATTTGCTTGTATCCACCTCAGCATTAAGTACAGTGTTACTAGTACGTTATTAATAATAATGATGGTATTTCATTCATTCATTCATTCATTTATATTTGTTGAGCACTTACTGTGTGCAGAGCACTGTACTAAGCACTTGGGAAGTACAGGTTGGCAACATACAGAGACTGTCCCTACCCAACAATGGGTTCACAGTCTAGAAGGGGGAGACAGACAACAAAACAAAACATATTAACAAAATAAAATAAATAGAATATGTACAAGTAAAATAGAGTAATAAATATTTACAAACATATATACATATATATAGGTGCTGTGGGGAGGGGAAGGAGGTAAGGTGGGCGGGATGGGGAGGGGGAGGGGGAGAGGAAGGAGAGGGCTCAGTCTGGGAAGGCCTCCTGGAGGAGGTGAGCTCTCAATAGGGCTTTGAAGGGAGGAAGAGAGCTAGCTTGGCGGATGTGTGGAGGGAGGCCATTCCAGGCTAGGGGGAGGACGTGGGCCAGGGGGAGACGGCGGGACAGGCGACAACGAGGGACAGCGAGGAGGTTAGCGGCGGCAGAGGAGTGGAGGGTGCGGGCTGGGCTGTAGAAGGAAAGAAGGGAGGTGAGGTAGGAGGGGGCGAGGGGATGGACAGCCTTGAAGCCCAGGGTGAGGAGTTTTTGCCTGGTGCGTAGGTTGATTGGTAGTCACTGGAGATTTTTGAGGAGGGGAGTAACATGCGCAGATTGTTTCTGCACAGAGAGGATCCGGGCAGCAGCGTGAAGTATTTGTTCAGTGCTTACTTGTTAAGTGCTTACTATGTTCCAGGCACTTTAGTAAGTATCGCGGTGGATACAAGCAAATCAGGTTGGACACAATCCCTGACCCACAAGGGGCTCACAGAATTGTCCTCTCCCAAGCGCTTAATACAGTGCTCTGCACAATAAGCACTCAGTAAGTACTGCTGCTTTCTCGAGAAACAACATAGCCTAGTGGATAGACCACAGGTCTGGGGGGTTGGAAGGACCTGGATTCTAATCCTGGCTCTGCCGCTTGCCTGCTATGTGACCTTTGAAAGTCACTTAACTTCTCTGAGCCTCAGTTACTTCATCTGCAAAATGAAGATTAAGACTTTGAGCCCTAAGTGGTCAGGGATTGAGTCCAACCTGATTAGCATTTATCTATCCTAGCATTTAGTACAGTGTGTGGTACATAGCAAGCGCTTCACAAATACTTGTCTCTCTTTGTGGCTGAACTGTACTTTCCAAAGTCTTAGTACAGTGTTCTGCACACAGTAAGTGCTCAATAAACACGATTGAATGAATGAATGAATGAAATACCGTAAAAAAACTGATTGATTGATAAAATCTTCCTAGCCCTCAGTGGATTGTAGCTGGATCCCTGATTCTAGAATTCTTTTCCTCTACTGTTTTGGCTACAACCAAGGGCTGGCAGATCTATGCAAGTACAGGTTACTGACATGGCTGGCATGGAACACATGAAAAACAGTAAAGCAGCATGGCCTAAGGGAAAGAATACAAGACTGGAAGTCAGGAGACCTAGCTTCTAATCCCAGTTCCATCACTTGCCCGCCACTTGAACTTGGGCCCTTAATTTCCCTGTGCCTCCAATTTCCTCATCTGTAAAATGGGGATAAAATATCTGTTCTTCCCAGCCCCCAGACTGTGAGGGACTGAGTCTGGTTTGACCACTCCTGCTCTTGGCACAGAGTAAGTAGGTAACAAATACCACAGTTATTATTACAGAAAAACATTTGATAGCTAGCTATTCTCAGAGATGTGAGGATATACTAATAATAATAGTAATGATGGTATTCGTTAAGTGCTTACTAAATGCCAAGCACAGTTCTAAGCACTGGGGTAGATACAAGGTCATCAGGTTGTCCCACATGGGGCTCAGTCTTAATTCCCATTTTACAAATGAGGGAACTGAGGCAGAGAGAAGTTAAGTGACTTGCCCAAAGTCACACAGCTGACAAGCTGCGGAGCTGGGATTAGAACCTGTGACCTCTGACTCCCAAGCCCGGGCTTTTTCCACTAAGCCATGCTGCTTCTCAAGGAAGTGGGCTTTTGCAAGGAGGCCTTCCCAGACTGAGCCCCCTCCTTCCTCTCCCTCTCCTCCCCCTCCCCATCCCCCCCGCCTTACCTCCTTCCCCTCCCCACAGCACCTGTATATATGTATATATGTTTTTATGTATTTATTACTCTATTTATTTATTTTATTTGTACATATTTATTCTATTTATTTTATTTTGTTAATATGTTTTGTTGTCTGTCTCCCCTTTTCTAGACTGTGAGCCCGCTGTTCGGTATGGACCATCTCTATATGTTGACAGCTTGTACTTCCCAAGCACTTAGTACAGTGCTCTGCACACAGTAAGCGCTCAATAAATATGACTGAATGAATGAATAAATGAATGCAAGGTTGCTTAAAGATCTCTTGAACTGATTCGTATGGAGGAGAGGCTTACGTTCCTATAGACTGTGAGCTCCTTGTGGGCAGGGAATGTGTCCACCAACCCTGTTGTACTGTACTCTCTCAAGAGCTTAGTAAAGTGCTCTGCCCATAGTAAATGGTTGAAACATACCATTGACTGATTTAGGGTTTGATTGCTCTGCCCACAGTAAATGCTCAAGAAATACTATTGATTACGTTCCTCTAGACTGTGAGCTCCTGGTGGTCAGGGAATGTGTCCACCAACTCTGTTGTACTGTACTCTCTCAAGAGCTTAGTAAAGTGCTCTGCCCATAGTAAATGGTTAAAACATACCATTGGCTGATTTAGGGTTTGATTGCTCTGCCCACAGTAAATGCTCAAGAAACACCATTGTTTACCACTCCACTTCCACGGGGAGTGTGGAAAAACAATGTATGAGGAGAAAATAGTTCTCACAGCACCAAGGCTGACCCAGCCCAGGCAAGGCTAAAGGTCGTGGGGTCTACGGAAGGCAGAATGAAAAAGCGGTAGTGGTAGCAATACTACATCAACCCCTGTGAGAGTCTCCCCTCTTGGTAAGCATCTACTATATGCTAGGCACTGTACTAAGCACTGGGTTGGATGAAAGCAAATTGGGTCAGACACAGTCCCTGTCCCCCATGGGGCTCACAGTCTCACTCCCCATTTTACAGATGAGGTAACTGAGGCCCAGAGAAGTGGTGACCTGCCCAAGATCCCACAGCAGACAAGTGGCAGAGCCAGAATTAGAACCCATGACCTGCTGACTGCCAGGCCCATGCTCCATCCACTACGCCATGCTGCTTCCCCAAGATCTGGTCTTGGGAGTCTAAAGAATGCAACAGCAGTGATCCCACCCAAGACCGACAGAACCTTCAGCAGTCTTTGACTGTCCAGTCAAAATTACGAGCTGGCTTCCTGACAAGAGCAAGCATCTTTATGGAAAAATTGAAGCAGCTTGATTCATTTATTTAAAGCTGCTCTATTAACGGCTTAAAAACACGCAATCAGCTCTCCCCATCCTACCTCAACTCACTCATCTCCTGTTCCAGCCCAGACCGCACACTCCGCTCCTCTACCACCAACTTACAGTTCCCCAATGATGATGGCATTTATTAAGCGCTTACTATGTGCAAAGCACTGTTCTAAGCACCGGGGAGGTTACAAGGTGATCAGGTTGTCCCACGGGGGGGCTCACAGTCTTCATCCCCATTTTACAGATGAGGGAACTGAGGCACAGAGAAGTGAAGTGACTTGCCCAAAGTCACACAGCTGACAATTGGCGGAGCTGGGATTTGAACCCCTGACCTCTGACTCCAAAGCCCAGGCTCTTTCCACTGAGCCACGCTGCTTCCAATCTCGTCTGTCTCTCCTCCGACTCCTTTCCCACCTCCTCCCAGTAGCCTGGAACTCCCTTCCGTTCCATATATGCCAGACCACCACTCTCCCCACCTTCTAAGCATTATTAAGGTCACTTTTCCTCCACAAGGCCTCCTCAATTAAGTTCTCTTTTCCCTGGCTCCCTCTCCCTTTCTGTATCATCTATGAACTTGGATCTGTGACCTTTGGGCACAGCACTTATGTGACCTTGGGCAAGTCACTTAAGTTCTTTGTGCCTCAGTCTCCCCATTCCCTGCCTGCAACGAGTTTACAGTCTCAGCGGGTGCTCTCCTTATGAATTTAAATGAATTTCTATTTATTTTTAGCTATTTTAATTGTTTTTTTCTAGCTCTCTTCAGTGAGACAGTAGGGAGAAAAATCTACAGTTTTAAAAATTTTATCTCTTCGTATATCTCTCCCTACATTTGTTGGGAAAATTAAGTGCATGAAAGGAGGACAGACTGAAGAAGAGCACATGAAAATTCTTTCGCTGGAAGACACCTCTCAAAATAAATCTTTTGCATTCCCCTTCCCAGTTACTCTTCTCAACAAGTTGAATTAGGTAATTGTCAGATTGGCAGAAGAAAAGAACAGATCTGAAAGTACCATACATGTGATAAGCAGTGTGGCTCAGTGGAAAGAGCCCGGGCTTTGGAGTCAGTGGTCATGGGTTCAAGTCCCGGTTCCGCCAATTGTCAGCTGTGTGACTTTGGGCAAGTCACTTCACTTCTCTGGGCCTCAGTTACCTCATCTGTAAAATGGGGATGAAGACTGTGAGCCCCCCATGGGACAACCTGATCACCTTGTATCCCCTCCAGTACTTAGAACAGTGCTTTGCACATAGTAAGCGCTTAACAAATGCCATCATTATTGCTATTATTATAAGCGCTCAATAAATACGATTGAATGAATGAATGAATGAATACATACGGACTCTACATTAGAGTGAGCTTTTTGTAGAGAGCCTATCACAGGACATCCTAACTAGAAGCAGCCTAGAAGCCACTTCTCTCCCTCTCTGCAGTCTCGCATTTCCTCCTGACTTCAAGACATCTCTACTTGGATATAATAATGATGGCATTTATTAAGCGCTTACTATGTGCAAAGCACTGTTCTAAGTGCTGGGGAGGTTACAGGGTGATCAGGTTGTCCCACGTGGGGCTCACAGTCTTCATCCCCATTTTCCAGATGAGGTAACTGAGGCCCAGAAAAGTTAAGTGACTTGCCCAAGGTCACACAGCTGACAATTGGCAGAGCCAGGATTTGAACCCACGACCACCTCTGACTCCACAGCCCGTGCTCTTTCTGGCTCAGTCTGGGAAGGCCTCTTGGAGGAGGTGAGCTCTCCTGTCGGGGCTCCCAGGGTCTCCTCAGCTTGGATCAGAGGTCGGGGTCAGAGAACATGTCCAAAACAAAACTCCTTATCTTCCAACCCAAACCCTGTCCTCCTCTGACTATCCCCATCACTGTAGACGGCACCACCAGCCTTCTTCTTCTCACAAGCCCATAACCTTGGCATAGTCATCGACTGTTCTCTTTCATTCAAACCACATATTCAATTCATCACTAAATCCTGTCGGTCCCACCTTCACAACATTGCTTAAGTCCACCCTTTCCTCTCCAAACTTCTACCACATTAATACAATCACTCATCCTATCCCATCTGCACTACTGCATCAGCCTCCTTGCTGACCGCCCGGTCTCCTGTCTCTCCCCCGGCTCATTTTTCTACAAAAACATTCTGGACAGGTTTCCTCACTTCTCACAAAACTCCAGTGGTTACCCATCCACCTCCACATCAAACAAAAACTCCTCACCATTTGCTTTAAAGCATTCAATCACCTGGCCCCACCTACCTCACCTAGCTTCTCTCTTATCACAACCCAGCCTTCACACTCTGCTCCTCTAACGCCAATCTTCACACTGTACCTCAGTCTCATCTATCTCACCGCCGACCCCTCACCCATGTCCTGCCTCTGGCCTGGAACGGCCTCCCTCCTCAAATATGACAGACAATGACTCTCCCCCACTTCGAAGCCTTATGGAAGGCCCTTCTCCTCCAAGAGGTCTTCCCTGACTAAGCCCCCGCCCCTTCTCCCGCATCCTTCTTCATCACCCTGACTTGCTTCCTTTGTTCTCCCCCATCCAGCCCCACAGCACTTATGTACATATATGAAATTTATTTTCTTTATATTAATGTCTATCTCCCCCACCCCTAGAATGTAAACTCATAAGCAGGGAATGCGTCCATTTATTATTTGATTGTACTCTTCCAACTGCTTAGTACAGTGCATCAGCATCAGCCTCCGTTAATGCCTCAGCCTCCTCTCTGATCTCCCAATCTCCGGTCTCTCCCCGCTGCACTCTATACTTCACTCTGCTGCCCGGATTATATTTGTGCAGAAACACCCTGGTCATGTTACTCCCCTCCTCAAAAATCTCCAGTGGCTGCCTGTCAACCTACGAATCAAGCAAAACCTCCTCACTCTCGGCTTTGAGGCCCTCCTTCACCTCACCCCCTCTTACCTCACCGTACCTCGTTCTCCTCACCGTACCTCGTTCTCGCCTGTCCCACCATCGACCCCCGGCCCACGTCATCCCCTGGGCCTGGAATGCCCTCCCTCTACCCATCCGCCAAGCTAGCTCTCTTCCTCCCTTCAACGCCCTACTGAGAGCTCACCTCCTCCAGGAGGCCTTCCCAGACTGAGCCCCTTCCTTCCTCTCCCCCTCGTTCCCCTCTCCATCCCCCCCATCTTACCTCCTTCCCTTCCCCACAGCACCTGTATGTATGTATATATGTTTGTACATATTTATTACTCTATTGATTTATTTATTTATTTTACTTGTACATATCTATTCTATTTATTTTATTTTGTTAGTATGTTTGGTTTTGTTCTCTGTCTCCCCCTTTTAGACTGTGAGCCCACTGTTGGGTAGGGACTGTCTCTATATGTTGCCAACTTGTACTTCCCAAGCGCTTAGTACAGTGCTCTGCACACAGTAAGCGCTCAATAAATACGATTGATTGATTGATTGATTACCTCACCTCCCTTCTCTCCTTCTACAGCCCAGCCCGCACCCTCCGCTCCTCTGCCGCTAACCTCTTCATTGTATTTCATTCTCACCTGTCCCGCCGTCGACCCCCGGCCCACGTCCTTCCCCTGGCCTGGAATGTCCTCCCTCCACACATCCACAAAGCTAGCTGTCTACTTCCCTTCAAAGCCCTACTGAGAGCTCACCTCCTCCAGGAGGCCTTCCTAGACTGAGCCCCCTTTTTCCTCTCCTCTTCCCTATCCCCCCTGCCCTACCTCCTTCTCCTCCCCACAGCACTTGTATATATTTGTATAGATTTATTACTCTATTTTATAAATTGTACATATTTACTATTCTATTAATTTTGTTAATTATGTGCATATAGCTTTAATTCTATTTGTTCTGACAATTTTGACAACTGTCTACATGTTTTGTTTTGTTGCCTGTCTCCCCCTTCTAGACTGTGAGCCCACTGTTGTGTAGGGACCATGTCTACATGTTGCCAACTTGTACTTCCCAAATGCTTAGTACAATGCTCTGCACACAGTAAGGGCTCAATAAATATGATTGATTGATTGATTGCTCTGCACACAGTAAGTGCTCAATAAATATGATTGAATGAATGAATACAGTGCTCTGCACACAGTAAGCGCTCAATAAATTTGATTGAATGAATGAATGAAACTGGACACTGAATTGGCATGAGCAAAAAGAGAAGTTGAATGACAAAGGAAATAATCGAGGGAAAATGCAGAGAGGAGAGTGGAGGTTGGAAGAACAAAACAAAGGAGACCTTGAGAGCCTAGCAATATTTGAGACTGAAATAAAGGAAGCCCAAAAGCAAAATGGAAGAGAGAGGGAGGAAACTACAGGTGTCTATAGAGTTTATCTGTGAAACTGAAAGTGGCTAATTATCTGGGATCTACAGATCATTGCAACCACCACAGAGAAGTTGTAAATATCTAAGAGAGAAAGAGATGTTCTGGAAGAGTAACAAGAAGACAGCCAGCAGCAAAGGATTAAGGTTTTAAAAAAGGAAAAACTTCCCATTGAAACATCAGGAAAGGTTTTCTGTTGGGAAGAGTAAACCTTTCTTTGATGGCACTTAAAATGTAGAGCAGGCCCAGGACTAGGAATGGGCAGGGGAAGACCAAAAATGGCTGTCTGGGATTTTTCCCAGATCTGGTGATCTATAATCCCTCTCTTGAGAGGGAGAAATGAAGGAGAAAGCAGGGGAGGAAGGAGAGAAGTGAAGGGGGAAGCTCCTGCTAGATTGTCAATTCACTGAGGGCAGGAGTTGGGTCGATCTACTCTATTGTACTCTCACAGGTGTTTAGTACAGCGCTCTGCAGCCAGTAACTGCTCAATAAATACCACTGATTGGATGAAAGGAGGGAAAAAGGGAGGGAGGGAGAGAGGGAGGGATGGTGGGAAGAAAGGAGAAAAGGAAGGAGAGAAGGAAAGAAAGAAGTGAAAGAAGCCTTAGGATGAGGGGAGCATCCCTGTCATAAAAGAACAGAATGGGGACCTTAAAGCATGATCTTAGCTAGAGGGGTGCTCCTGGCAATGACCTTGGAAAGAAACTGTGGGGGAAACAGGATCCTGTCAAAGGAAGAAACTGGAATCCTGCTGGGAAAAACCCTAATCTCTGTCAAATCATTCCAAACAAGGCCCAGGCACTGGTCAGGGAAAAAAAGCGTTCTGGGCCAAGCCAGAAGCAGGCTCAGTGAAATTGGGTGTGGCAGCCCCAGCCCATCCCAAAGCCAGGTTATGCTGCTTACCCCATGGCCGCTGCACTTGGAAGAACAGTTCCTGGGGCCGTAGACCAGTAAGTCCTGGCATCTTTCTTGGTAGCAGACCTACGGGGAGATAGAGAAACAATTAGGACCCCTGACGTTTCAGCCTGAATCTCAATCCCACGTTGTTTAATAGCTCTCCGTGGGAAGATTCTACACTACATCATCAATCATCAATCATCACCATCACCATCATCACCACCATCCCCGCTACCACCCTCTTCACCAAGATCATCATCATCCTCACCATCCCCACCACCGCTGCTACCACCATCTTCAGTTATCACCACTACCACCACCACTACCACCATCGTTATCATCATCGTCACCATCATCATCACCGGCGCATCATCCTCAGCCTCATCCTCATCACCACCACCACCATCATTACCACCACCACAACCATCACTATCACTATCATCAGTTAGAGAAGTAGCATGGCTCAGTGGAAAGAGCCCAGGCTTGGGAGTCAGAGGTCATGGGTTCAAATCCCAGCTCCGCCGCTTGTCAGCTGTGTGACTTTGGGCAAGTCACTTCACTTGGCTGTGCCTCAGTTACCTCATCTGGAAAATGGGGATTAAGATTGTGAACCCCACATGGGACAAACTGATCACTTCTTATCCCCCCAGTGCTTAGAACAGTGCTTTGCACATAGTAAGTGCTTAACAAATACCAAAATTATTATTATTATTATCAGTTATCACCATTATTATCATCACCACTACCACCATCTTTACTAACATCATCACCATCACCATCCTCACCACCACCTCCATTCATTAATTCATCCAATCATATTTATTGAGCGCTTACTGTGTGCAGAGCACTGTACTAAACGCTCGGAAAGTACAATTCAGCAACAGAGACAAACCCAGCCCAACAACGGGGGAGACAGACAAAATCCCGGCTCCACCAAATTGTCAGCTGTGTGACTTTGGGGGAGTCACTTAACTTCTCTGTGCCTCAGTTGTGTCATCTGTAAAATGGGGATTAAGACTGTGAGCCCCCTTTGGGACAACCTGATCATCTTGTAACTGCTCCAGAACTTAGAACAGTGCTTTGCACATAGTAAGCACTTAATAAATGCCATCATTATTATTATTAAATAGGCATCGATAGCATCAATATGAACCATCACCATCACCATCATCACGTGTCATCACCCCCACAACCATTGCTATCATCGGTTATCACCATTGTTACCATTCACCACTACCATCACCAACATCATCACCACCACCATCAATACCAACTCAATTCAATCATCATAATAATAATGATGGCATTTATTCAGCACTTACTATGTGCAAAGCACTGTTCTAAGTGCTGGGGTAGACACAAGGAAATCAAATTGTCCCATGTGGGGCTCAGAGACTTAATCCCCACTTTACAGATGAGGTCAATGAGGCACAGAGAAGTGAAGTGACTTGCCCAAAGTCACACAGCTGACAAGTGGCGGAGCCGGGATTTGAACCCGTGACCTCTGACTCCAAAGCCTGTGCTCTTTCCACTGAGCCATGCTGCTTCTCATATTTATTGAGCGCTTACTGTGTGCAGAGCACTATACTAAGTGCTTGGGAGAGTACAATGAAACAGTAAACGTGCACATTCCCTGGCCACAACAAGCTTACAGTCAAGAGAGGGAGGCAGACACCATCATCACCACCACCACCACCATCACCTCTGCAGTCACCACTGTCAGTCATTACCACTACCATCATCACCACCATCATCTTCATCACAACCACCAGCACCATCATCAACACCGTCATTATCAGCACCATCGTCATCAATCACCATCATTATCTCATCTCATCATCAGTAGGAGAAGCAGCGTGGCTCAGTGGAAAGAGCCCAGGCTTTGGAGTCGGAGGTCATGGGTTCAAATACCGGCTCTGCCAACTATCAGTTGTGTGACTTTGGGCAAGTCATTTAACTTCTCTGTGTCTCAGTTACCTCATCTGTAAAATGGGGATTAAGACTGTGAGCCCCCCCGTGGGACAACCTGATCACCCTGTAACTTCCCCAGTGCTTAGAACAGTGCTTTGCACATAGTAAGTGCTTAAAAATGCCATTATTATTACTATCAGTATTTATTATGACATTTTAAAGTGCTTACTATGTGCCAGGCCCCGTACTAAGTGCTGGGGTAGATCCAGGCTAATCGGCTTGGACACATTCCCTGTCCCACATGGGGCTCACAGTCTCAATCCCCATTTTACAGATGAGGTCACTGAGGCCCAGAGAAGTGAAGTGACTGGCCCAAGATCACACAGCAGACAAATGGCTAAGTGCTTACTATGCGCCAGGCATTGAACTAAGCTCTGGGGTAGATCCAGGCTAATCGGTTTGGACAGTCCCTGTCCCACATGGGGTTCACTGTCTCAATTCCCATTTTACAGATAAGGGAACTGAGGCCCAGAGAAGTGAAGTGACTGGCCTAAGATCACACAGCAAACAAGTGGCAGAGCTGGGATTAGAACTCATGTCCTTCTGTCATTCAGGCCTGAGCTCTATCTGCCAGACCCTGCTGTTTAAGTTTATAATGGTGGTATTTGTTAAGCTCCTACTATGTGCCAAGCACTGTTCTAAGTGCTGATGAGCACCTGCTGTGTGCACTCACTAAACTGTATAGGAAAATGCAAGAAGTTGTGGTTCCTGCCTGCTAGATGTTTACAGTCTACCAGGAGATTCCCACAATTGACCAAGTCCTGACTCAGGCCTTACATTTTGGACACTGGAGAGGCAGCATGGCCTAGTGGCTAGAGTCTGGGCTTGGGAGTCAGAATGTCATGGGTTCTAATCCCGGCTTTGCCACCTGTCTGCTGTGTGATCTCGGGTAAGTCACTTCACTTCACTGGGCCTCAGTTACCTCATCTGCAAAATGGTGATTGAGACTGTGAGTCCCATGCAGGTTTTATCTTGTTATCTGTCTCCCCCTTTTAGACTGTGAGCCCGTTGTTGGTAGGGACCGTCTCTATATGTTTGCGACTTGTACTTCCCAAGTGCTTAGTACAGTGCTCTGCACACAGTAAGCACTCAATAAATATGATTGAATGAGTGAATGAATGAATGAATGCTGGCAGAGACTATGTCTTACCTGATAAACTCGTATCTATTCCAGCTCTTAGTACAGTGCCTGGCACATAGTAAGCATTTAACAAATACTACAATTTATTATTATTATTATTATTATTATTATTATCATTATTACAGACCAACCACTTTGCTTTGGACCAACAGGCAGAGCTTGCCCCTGTTGTGCCCCCCACAACCCAGGGCCCCTAGTAGTCTTGAGTATCTTCTGGGAGTCGGCAGTTCTCTTACAAGAAGCAGCATGGCATAGCGGATAGAGCCCGGGCCTGGAAATCAGCAGGTCATGGGTTCTAATTCCAGCTCTACCACTTGTCTTGGGCAGGTCACTTCACTTCTCTGGGCCTTAGTTACCTCTTCTGCAAAATGGGAAGTGAGACTCTGAGCCCCATTTGGGACAGGCACTGTGTCCAACCCGATAGGCTTGTATCCACCCCAGTGCTTAGTACAGTGCCTGGCACATAATAATAATAATGATAATAATAATAATAATAATAAAGATGGCATTTATTAAGTGCTTGCTATGTGCAAAGCACTGTTCTAAGCGCTGGGGGGTTACAAGGTGATCAGGTTGCCCCCCGCGGGGCTCACAGTCTTCATCCCCATTTTAATGATGGCATTTATTAAGTGCTTACTATGTGCAAAGCACTGTTCTAAGTGCTGGGGTGGTTACAAGGTGACCAGTTTGTCCCACGGGGTCTCACAGTCTTAATCCCCATTTTACTGAGGCCCAGAGAAGTTAAGTGACTTGCCCAAAGTCACACAGCTGACAATTGGTGGTGCTGGGATTTGAACCCATGGCCTCTGACTCCAAAGCCTGTGCTCTTGCCACTGAGCCACGCTGCTTCTCCATAGTAAGTGCTTTACATCTACCATAATCATACCCTAATTACCACCGTAATTGTAGTGAAGTCGGGCCTCACCTTCTGCTCGCCACACTTGGTGCCAGTTGGCACCATCTCAAAGGACTTCCTTTGTTCGTCTTGGATGATGGCCATAACGCACGTTGTTCTCGCCAAGGGGATGGGGCAGCTTCTATGTGGCCCGTTTCCATTTCCCCTGGAGCAGAACAGCGCACCGCACCAGTTTGCCCTGCCAGAGACAAACAGCACAGGGCTGCAAGGGGGCTGGGCTGCGGGGCTGCACGGCTGCAGGGCTGCACAGCTGCTGCGGCGCTCAGCCTGGGGGCATCCCTTGGCCTTCACCCCTTACCCTGAATTCTGACTTTATAATGACGGCACCGTTTAAGCGCTTACTGTGTGCTACACACTGGGGTAGATTAAGTTGTGGGCAGAGAATGTGTCTGTTTACTTTTCATTGTACTCCCTCAAGTGCTTAGTACAGTGCTCTGCACACAGTAAGTGCTCAATAAATGTGATTGAATGATTGAATTTGGACAACATACCTGTCTCCCATGGGGTTACAATTTCTAATTTCTAGATGAGAATCACCATGGCGAGATGAATAGAGCCCAGGCCTAGGAGTCAGAAGGTCATGGGTCTAATCTCGGCTCCGCCACTTGTCTGCTGTGTGACCTTGGGCAAGTCACTTCACTACTTGGGGCCTCAGTTCCCTCATCTGTAAAATGGGAATTAAGACTGTGAGCCCAATATGGGTCAGGAATTGTGTCCAAACCTATTATTCAATCGTATTTATTGAGCGGTTACTGTGTGCAGAGCACTGTACTAAGTGCTTGAGAAGTACAAGTTGGCAACATATAGAGACAGTCCCTACCCAACAATGGGCTCACAGTCTAGAAGGGGCAGACAGACAACAAAACAAAACATTTTAACAAAATAAAATAAATAGAATAGTAAATATGTATAAGTAAAATAAATAGAGTAATAAATCTGGACAAACATACATACAGGTCCTGTGGGGAGGGGAAGGAGGTAGGGCGGGGGGGATGGGGAGGGGGAGAGGAAAGAGGGGGCTCAGTCTGGGAAGGCCTCCTGGAGGAGGTGAGCTCTCAGTAGGGTTTTGAAGGGAGGAAGAGAGCTAGCTTGGCGGATTTGTGTGGAGGGAGGGCATCCAGGCCAGGGGGAGGACATGGGCCGGGGGTCGACGGCAGGACAGGCGAGAACAAGGCCCAGTGAGGAGGTTAGCAGCAGAGGAGTGGAGGGTGTGGGCTGGGCTGTAGAAGGAAAGAAGGGAGGTGAGGTAGGAGGGGGCGAGGTGATGGACAGCCTTGAAGCCCAGGGTGAGGAGTTTCTGCCTGATGCGCAGATTGATTGGTAGCCACTGGAGATTTTTGAGGAGGGGAGTAACATGCCCAGAGGGTTTCTGCACAAATACTCCCCACTTAGAATGGTGTCTGGGACACAGTAAGCACTTAACAAATACCATTATTATTATTATTATTAATAATAGTAATAATAATTTATCTTATCCCCATGGATGTCTTTTTCAAATCCTTCCCCCTGCCTCGCATTCTCTCTTTCCCCTTCCATACCTGGCAGGCCATTGCTCTCCCCATCTTCAACAACCTTCTGAACTCACACTGCCTCTAAGAGGTCTTCCCTGATTACCTCTCATTTCCTCTCCCTCTTCTGCCACTTGGACACTTCCATGTCAGCTATATACTCAGGTACTCCACCCTAAGAAGTTGGGCAAGCTCACCAGATTGGCAGTCGCTATTAGCCTGGACAAGGTGGCTAAAACTTTGGAAGACAGAAAAAACAATTCGGTGCTACTTGCACGGTTGGGAAACTAATGTCCCTCTGAAAACAGGATAAGAGTCGATAGGGGAAATTGCCAGGTGCTAGTGGTGATGATGGTGGACGTGTTTCTCCACTCCTCCAAAGACTCCAGTGGTTGCCCATCCACCTTCGCATCAAAAACTCCTCACCACTGGCTTCAAGGCAGTGCCTCAGCTTGCCCCCTCCTACCTCACCTCGCTTCTCCCCAACCCAGCCCGCACACTTCGCTCCTGTAATGTTAACCTTCTCACTGTGCCTAATCTCACCTAATCTTGGCTGACCCCTCACCAACATCCTGCCTCTGGCCTGGAATGTCCTCCCCCTTCTCAAATCCGTCGGACAATGACTCCCCTTGCTTCAAAGCCCTACTGAAGGCGCTATTTCCTGCAACAGGCCTTCCCTGATTAAGCCCCCCTTTCCTCTTCTCCCTCTCTCTTTATCCATCCCCACTCCCAGCCCCATAGCACTTATGTACATAGCTGTCATTTATTTGTACTGATGTCTGTCTCCCCCACATCTAAGCTCGTGGTGGGCAGAGAATGTGTCTGTTTGTTGTTGTGCGGTGCTTGGCGCTTCTCCCTTCTCACTGGAACACCCATCTGGCCTGAAGACCCCGGTGAGGGCAGACCTTTCCCCGGGGGCTGAGGAGATAAACCATGTGCTGTGCCTGTGCAGTTGGCGCAGTACTCACTGTGTAGGGCTGTGTGTCGCAGAGCAGCCTTGAGGCTCAAGGGAAGCGCGGAGCTGATAGCATTCGGTTGAAGCGGCTTGGGAGGCTGAGGGAAGATAGAACGGGGGGCTCATTCATTCAGTCGTATTCATTCATTCATTCAATCGTATTTATTGAGCGCTTACTGGGTGCAGATCACTGTACCAAGCGCTTGGGAGGCACAAATGGTTTCAGAGTAGCCAACCGAGGCCAAGAAGTGAGCGACATTCCACTAATCTATTGCTGATAAAGCGTGACCTAGTGGACAGAACCCCCGGCTTGGAAGTCAAAAGGACCTGGGTTCTAATCCCACTCCACCGCTTGTCAGCTGTGTGACCTTGGGTGGGTCACTTTGCTTCTCGGGACCGCAGTGATCTCATCTGGAAAATGGGGATTACGACTGTGAGCCCCATGTGGGGCAGGGGCTGGGTCCAACCTGATTAATTTGTATATAGAAGAAAACTCTACAGATCCACTACCAGAATGATTGCAGATGGAGGTGAGGCATTCTAGGAGAGACGTGTCCATGGCGTCGCTATGAGTAAGAGATGACTCAACGGCATAAAACAAGACGCCAACACTTAGTACAGAGTCTGGCACACAGTAAGTGCTTAACAAATACCATAAAAAAGTAAAATATGAATAATAATAGTGACATCTGTTAAATGCTTTCAGTGGGCTAAGCACTCGGGTAGAAAGCAGCATGGATCAGTGGAAAGAGCCCGGGCTTGGGAGTCAGAGGTCATGGGTTCTACTCCCGCTTTCGCCACTTGTCAGCTGTGTGACTTTGGGTAAGTCACTTAACTTCTCTGTGCCTCAGTTACTCACCTGTAAAATGGGAATTAAGACTGTGAGCCCAACATGGGACAACCCGATTACCTTGAACCCCCCCAACCCAGCGCTTAGAGCCCACTGTTGGGTAGGGACTGTCTCTATATGTTGCCAGCTTGTACTTCCCAAGTGCTTAGTACAGTGCTCTGCACACAGTAAGCGCTCAATAAATACGATTGACTGATTGATTGATTGCTTGCTTGGCACACAGTAAGCACATAACAAATACCATCATCATTATTGGAGAATCAGTGTGGCTTAGAGGAAAGAGCACGGGCTTAAGAGTCAGAGGTTGTGGGTTCTAATCCCCACTCCCCCACTTCTCAGCTTTGTGACTTTGGGCAAGTCACTTAACTTCCCTGTCCTCAATTACCTCATCTGTAAAATGGGGATAAAGGCTGTGAGCCCCACGTGGGACACCCTAATTACCTTGTATCAACCCCAGCACTTAGAACAGTGCTTGGCACACAGTAAGCGCTTAACAAATGCCATCATTATTACTTCACTTCTCTGGGCCTCAGTTACCTCATCTGGAAAATGGGGATGGAGACTGCGAACCCCACGGAGGACAGAGAGTGTGTCCAACCTGAATTGCTTCTACCCACCCCAGTGCTTAAATAATAATGATGATATTTGTTAAGAGCTTACTATGTGCCAAGCACTGTTCTAAGCCCTAATACAGGGCCTGGCACACAGTAGGTGCTTAACAAATACAACTTGTACTTCCCAAGCACTTAGTACAGTGCTCCGCACACAGTAAGCACTCAATAAATACGATTGAATGTGTGAATGAAATACCACAATTATCATTATTGTTAATAATAATAAATGGATTGTTGAAGGTCAGACAGTGGGCAAGTGGCAGAGCTGGGATCAGAGAAGCAGCATGGCTCAGTGGAAAGAGCCCTGGCTTTGGAGTCAGGGGTCATGGGTTCAAATCCCGGCTCCGCCACTTGTCAGCTGTGTGACTTTGGGCAAGTCACTTCACTTCTCTGGGCCCCCGTTACCTCATCTGCAAAATGGGGATGGAGACTGTGAGCCCCCGTGGGACAACCTGATCACCTTGTAACCTCCCCAGCGCTTAGAACGTTGCTTTGTACATAGTAAGCGCTTAATAAATGCCATCATCATTATTATTATTATCCCTTATGCCGGTCTTGCGCCGTTTTCCCCAAGCAAGGCTGCCTCTCCAGCCCAGAGAGAGAAGAGCTGAGAGGGGGCCACTAAAGGAGCAGCCCCCATCACCACTTTTTCTGGACGAGACAGCGAGGGACCCGTCCGGAGGGGTTCCGGAAGGCTGCCGGGGCCGGGTGGGGTGGACTGGGCCGGGGCTGGGACCGCCGCCCTCCCTACCTGCCCCCCAGATGGCCCGGCACTGGCCACTGAGGCTGGGGCAGAGCCCGTCGTAGCAGTAGCCTCCGGGGCAGGGCAGGCCGTTCTGGCGGAAGGCGTCCTGGGGGCAATCGGCGCTCAGCCCCGTGCAGTGCTCCGCCAGGTCGCAGTCGCTCTGCACGCTCCGGCACAGCTCCCCCGCCGGCTTCACCTGCGGGGAAACAGAGTCCGGCGCCCGCTCAAACCCTCGCTGGGGGAGGGGGAAAGTGTGTGTGTGTGTGTCTCTGTGTGTGTGTGTGTGTGTGTGTGTGTGTGCATGTGTGCGCGCTTGCCTGTGTCTGTGTGCGACCAAGAGATCTCACCCGCCGGCTTCATTTAGGGGAAACCAAGCCCGGCGCCCACTCGACCCTGGGCCGGGGCTGGGGTGTGACAGAGAGAGAGAGAGACGCAGAAAGAGAGAGAGATGGAGGAGTGTGTGTGGGTAGGGACTGCCTCTATATGTTGCCAGCTTGTATTTCCCAAGCGCTTAGTACAGTGCTCTGCACACAGGAAGCGCTCAATAAATACGATTGATTGATTGATTGTGTCTGTGTGTGTCTGTGTGGGCAAGTGAGGGATCTGGCCCACTGGCTTCACCTGGAGAAAGAACACCAGCTCAGCGGTGGGGCTGGGGACGGAGAGGATGAGACTGTGTGCTTGAGAGAAAAAGTGTGTGTGTGTGTGTGTGTGTGTGTGTGTGTGTGTGTGTGTGTGTGTGTGTGTGTGAGCTCTCTCCCAGCAGCTCCAAATGGAGAAACGCCAACGCTGGCTCAAGGGTGTATCGGGGGTGAGTGAGTGGGAGTGTGCGTGTGTGTGGTGGTGGTGGTGTGTGTGGGTGTGTGTACATGTGTACATTGTGTGTGAGATCTCTCCTGGTGGCTTCACCTGGAGAAATGCCAACATGGATTGGGGTGTGTGTGTGTGTGTGTGTGTGTGTGTGTGTGTGTGTGATTGAGTGTGTGAAAGATCTCTCCCAGTAAACTTCACCTGGAGAAATACCAACATGGATTTAAGGGTGGAGAAATACCAACATGGATTTACGGGTGGACCGTGTGTGTGTGTGTGTGTGTGTGTGTGTGTGTGTGTGTGTGTGTGTGCGAGATCTCTCCCGGTGGCTTCACCTGGAGAAATACCAACATGGATTTAAGAGTGGATTTTGTGTGTGTGTGTGTGTGTGTGTGTGTGTGTGTGTGTGTGTGTGTGTGTGTGTGTGTGTGTGTGATCTCTCCTGGTGGCTTCACCTGGAGAAATACCAACATGGATTTAAGAATGGATCTTGTGTGTTTGTGTGTGTGTGTGTGCGCGCGCGCGTGCGCGCGCACGTGTGAGCTCTCTCCCAGCAGCTCCAAGTGGGGAAACGCCAATGCTGGCTCAAGGGTGTATTTGGTGTGTGTGAGTGTGTGTGTGCGCGTTTGTGTGGTGGTGGTGTTGTGTGTGAGTGTGTGTGTGTGTGTGTGCGTTTTTGTGTGGTGGTGGTGCTGTGTGTGCGTGTGTGAACGTGCATACATTATGTATGTGTGTGCATGTGCACGCATGCTCATCCCACCCCCTCCCCTAACCCCTGCCCCCTCAGTCCCCTTGTCAGGGACTCTGCCCGGCCTCCCTCCTGGTGGCGGAGGCTGCTGTGCTTGACTGGGGCTGACTTGGTGCTGGGGGGCTTGGTCACCTTGCAGCGGCTGCAGCAGCTGCCCTGGGCACATTCTGCTCCTTCTGCCAGTCTGCAGGTGGTGGCATTGCAGCAGGAGTTGGTGCATTCCTGAAGGAAGAGACCCACATTCACAGGGACCCTCACAATCTGCCCCCCCATCTCCTCCTCCTCCTCCTCCTCCTCCTGCGGCTGCTACTGAGCAGAAACATGCTCTTCTAACACCCCCACACCCTCCCATTCCCAGTCCGATTTCCCAGAGAAATATGCATTGACCAAATATAGAATTTCTCTACTCTTTCATTTTTACTAGGAGAGAAGTTTTTTTTAAAAAAAAAATCCCTCACTTGACACCCTCCTCCCTCCATTTAATTCTAAAGAAAATGGTTTGTTCACACTGGGCCCTTAGGTACTTAATTACTTAATTACTGCACTAGCCTTCTCTCTGATCTCTCATCCTAGTGTCTCTCTCCACTTCAATCCATACTTCATGCTGCTGCCCGGATTATCTTTGTCCAGAAACGCTCTGGATATATCACTCCCCTCCTCAAAAACCTCCAATGGCTACCGATCAATCTGCGCATCAGGCAGAAACTCCTCACCCTGGGCTTCAAGGCTGTCCATCACCTCGCCCCCTCCTACCTCACCTCCCTTCTCTCCTTCTACTGCCCAGCCCGCACCCTCCGCTCCTCCACCACTAATCTCCTCACTGTACCTCGCTCTCGCCTGTCCCGCCATCGACCCCCGGCCCACGTCATCCCCCGGGCCTGGAATGCCCTCCCTCTGCCCATCCGCCAAGCTAGCTCTCTTCCTCCCTTCAAGGCCCTGCTGAGAGCTCACCTCCTCCAGGAGGCCTTCCCAGACTGAGCCCCTTCTTTCCTCTCCCCCTCGTCCCCCTCTCCATCCCCCCATCTTACCTCCTTCCCTTCCCCACAGCACCTGTATATATGTATATATGGTTGTACATATTTATTACTCTATTTATTTATTTATTTATTTATTTATTTTACTTTTACATTTCTATCCTACTTATTTTATTTTGTTGATATGTTTGGTTCTGTTCTCTGTCTCCCCCTTTTAGACTGTGAGCCCACTGTTGGGTAGGGACTGTCTCTATGTGATGCCAATTTGTACTTCCCAAGCGCTTAGTACAGTGCTCTGCACATAGTAAGCGCTCAATAAATACGATTGATTGATTGATTGATTGATTAATTACGGTACTTGTTGAATGCTTACTATGTGCCAAGAACTGTTCTAATTGCCAGGGTAGATTCAAGTTAATAATATTAATAACGATGGTATTTGTTATGCACTTACTATGTGCCAAGGACTGCTCTAAGTGCTGAGATAGACACAAGGTAACCAGGTTGTGCCACCTGGGGCGCACAGTCTTAATTCCCATTTTACGGATGAGGTCACTGAGGCTCAGAGAAGTGAAGCGACTTGCCCAAGGTCACATGGCAGTCATGTGTGACCCATATCATCAACAGTTGCAAGTATATGTTTATATGTAGTTGAAATGTCTACCCACTCTGTTGTTTTGTACATTTCCAAGTACACAGCACACAGTGAGAGTCAATAAAAACCACTGACTGATTTAACTGTACCTTGGATGAGAAACAGCATTGCGTAGTGGCTCAAGCATGAAACTGGGAGTCAATCAATCAATCAATCATATTTATTGAGCGCTTACTGTGTTCAGAGCACTGTACTAAGCGCTTGGGAAGTAAAAGTTGATAACATATAGAGATGACGGTTCCTACCCAAGAGTGGGCTCACAGTCAGAAGGTCATCGGGTTCTAATCCCGGCTCCTCCACTTTTCTGCTGTGTGACCTTGGGCAAGTCACTTAACTTCTCTGTGCCTCAGTTCCCTCATCTGTAAAACAGGGATTGAATGCCTGTTCTTCCTAATTGGACTGTGAGCCCCATCAGGGATCCCGTTAGCTTCTATCTACCACAGCATGGCTTAGTGGGAAGAGCATGGGCTTGGGCAAGTCACTTCAGACTTGCCCAAGACTCTCCCCCTTTCAGACTGTGAGCCCACTGTTGGGTAGGGACTGTGTCTATATGTTGCCAACTTGTACTTCCCAAGCGCTTAGTACAGTGCTCTGCACACAGTAAGCGCTCAATAAATGCGATTGATTGATTGACTCAGTGTTTGACTCATAGTAAGCACTTAACAAATACCATCATCATCATCACTAACTTCTCTGTGCTTCAGTTACCTCATCTGTAAAATGGAGATTAAGACTGTGAGTCTCACATGAGACAACCTGAGAACTCTGTATCTACCCCAGCCCTTAGAACGGTGCTTAGCATATAGTGCTTAACAAATACCATCATTATTATTAATAATAATAACTCTTGTTACAGTGCTTGGCATAAAGTGGCAGAGGTAGGATTAGAACCCGTGACCTCCTGACTCCCACGACCAGGCTCTACCCTCTAGGCCATGCTGCTTCCCCTATCCCGGCTCCTCCAAACGTCTGTACTGTGACCTTGGGTAAGTCACTTCACTTCTCTGGGTCTCAGTTACCTAACCTGGAAAATGGGGATGAAAACTGTGAGCCCCATGTGGGACAGGGACTGTGTCCAACCTGATTAACTTGTATTTATCTACGCGCTTAGAACAGCGCTTGGCACACAGTAAGCGTTTAACAAACACTATATTCATCATCATCATTGTGTTGCCAATTTGTATTTCCCAAGCGCTTAGTACAGTGCTCTGCACATAGTAAGCGCTCAATAAATATGATTGATTGATTGATTGATCATCATCACGGAGAAGGGGCCCATACCTGAGGAGTGCCACAGTCACACTCTTCTCCGTTCTCCAGGAATTTGTTCCCGCAGACCGGGCCTCCGTAGAGCCTGGTGGGATCGGGGGCGTTCCTCAAGCAGTCCGTCCAGGGGTTACTGATGAAGTTCTGCAGGTTGTCTCGGCTGCAGCTGCTGAAGATCCGGGGGTACACGTTGCTGGAGGGGAGAAGATTCATTTGTTCATTCATTCCTTCAACCGTATTTATTGGGCGCTCACTGTGTGCAAAGTGCCGTACTACAGCCCAGCCCGCACCCTCCGCTCCTCTGCCGCTAACCTCCTCACCGTGCCTCGTTCTCGCCTGTCCCGCCGTCGACCCCCAGCCCACGTCCTCCCCCTGGCCCGGAATGCCCTCCCTCCGCCCATCCGCCAAGCTAGCTCTCTTCCTCCCTTCAAAGCCCTACTGAGATCTCACCTCCTCCAAGAGGCCTTCCCAGACTGAGCCCCCTCTTTCCTCTCCCCCTCCCCATCCCCCCCGCCCTACCTCCTTTCCCTCCCCACAGCACCTGTATATATATTTGTACAGATTCATCACTCTATTTATTTAACTTGTACATATTTACTATTCTATTTATTTTGTTAATGATGTGCATCTAGCTTTATCACTATTTATTCCAATGACTTGACACCTGTCCGCCTGTTTTGTTTTGTTTTCTGTCTTCCCCTTCTAGACTGTGAGCCCGTTGTTGGGTGGGGACCGTCTCTATATGTTGCCAACTTGTACTTCCCAAGCACTTAGTACAGTGCTCTGCACACAGTAAGCGCTCAATAAATACGATTGAATGAATGAATGAGAGTACAATAGAATGATAAACAGACACAATCCCTGCCCACAACGCTACAGGAGTGGTGGGGAAAGGGAGGATGGTGAGGGTGAGGTGGGGGAGGAGGAAGATGCTAAGGAAGGGTAGGATGCGGGTGCGGGCAGCTGGAAGTGGCCTCTCAATCTCAGCCTCCCATTCCTCCTCTTTTTCTCCCAGACCAATTCAGCCGGCTGTCTGAGAGGCTGCCTTCTTAGCTCCGGGTCAGAGTGGTCCAGTGCCTCGGGTTGGCAACTGGCACCTTTTACATTAGTGTCTCATATTAATGCCTTCTAATGGGGAGCTTTGTACTTAATAATAATAATGATGACATTTATTAAGTAATTACTGTGTTCAAAGCACTGTTCTAAGCACTGGGGAGGTTACAAGGTGATCAGGTTGTCCCATGGGGAGCTCATGGTCTTAATCCCCACTTTACAGCTGAGGGAACTGAGGCACAGAGAAGTGAAGTGACTTGCCCAAAGTCACACAGCTGACAATTGGCAGAGCCAGGATTTGAACCCATGACCTCTGACTCCAAAGCCCGGGCTTTTTCCACTGAGCCACGCTGCTTCACATCTCCTCATCCTCAAAGCCTGACTAAAATCCCATCCCCTCCACTGAGGCCTACCCTGACTAACCTCTAATCTCCATACTCTCATTTCCTCCCTCTGCTGGGTCACCTATCAATCAGTCAATCAATCAATCATATTTATTGAACTATTACTGGGTGTAGAGCACTGTACTAAGCGATCGAGAGAGTACAATATGAGAGAATTTTATTCCTACCCTCTAAGCAGCACTTAGGTTCTCACTATTCACCCTCCCCTGCCCCTACAGGACTTCTGTATACATCTCTATACTCTTTATAGAGTACATGCGAGCATATATATATGAGAAGCAGCATGGCTTAGTAGCAAGAGCCCGGGCTTTGGAGTCAGAAGATGTGGGTTCTAATCCTGGCTCCGCCACTTATCAACTATGTGACTTTGGGCAAATCACTTCACTTCTCTGTACCTCAGTTCCCTCATCTGTAAAATGGGAATTAAGCCTGTAAGCCCTACGTGGGACAACCTGATTACCTTGCATCTACTCCAGTGCGTAGAACAGTGCTTGGCACATAGTAAGCACTTAACAAATACCATTATTATTATTATTATTATTATTATTATTACTGTATACTTTATACTCACATTATTTCTCACTTTCTCCATCCCCACAGTGATCCTTGGGGACTTCACTATCCACATGGATGTTCCTGACAAGCCTTCCGCTGCCCGTTTTCTATCACTCGTCAACTCCACCAACCTCCTGCTCCATCCCACCTTACACAATCACCAACTTGGAAACACACTCGATCTCATCATCTCTACTCACTGTATAATCTCTACCCTCAGCAACTCTGAAATCCCTCTGCCTAACCACAATCTCCTCAACTGTCTTCTCACCCACCCACCTCCTCCCCGCAAATCTGTGTTGTCCCTCCACAGAGACCTCCAATCCTAATGATAATAGTAACAACAATTATTATTATTATTGTTAAGGCAGGGGAGACTTGGGCATGTTTGAAAGCACTGGGTGAAAAACCACTGGAGAGCATATGGTAAATAGCCACAGGAGAGATGTGTTAGAATTCAGGCTTCCAGAGAAATTCTCCAACAAACCATTTTCAATCAATCATATTTAGTGAACATTGCCTGTGTACAGAGCACTGTACTAAGCATGGTACTAAATGCTAGTGCTCTTTTTTGAAACTGTCAGCCAATTATAGCTCAGTTACATCAATAGAGCACCGTATCTATTAAGCACTTAACTTTTGGTCATTCATTCAATCATATTTATTGAGTGCTTACTGTGTGCAGAGCGCTGTATACTAAGCGCTTGGAAAGTACAATTCAGCAACAGATAGAGACAGTCCCTACCCAACAACAGGCTCACAGACTAGAAAGGGGGAGACTGATGACAAAATAAAACTACACTAAGCACTTGGGAGAGTACAATATAACAGAGTTGGTAGACACGTTCCCTGCCCAGGAGGAGCTTACAGTCTAGAGGGGGAGACAGATGTTTATATCAAATAAATAAATTACAGGTCTTATATAAGTGCTTTGGGGCTGAGGGTGGGGTGAATAAAAGGATGCAAATCTAGGTGAAAGGGCAATTCAGAAAGGAGAGGGAGTAGGGGAAATGAGGGGTTAGTAGGAGAAGGGCTAGTAGAGAAGAAGCGTGGCCTAAGGGATAGAGCCTGGGCCTAAGAGTCAGTGGGACCTGGGTTCTAATCCCATCTCTGCCTCTTGTCTGCTGGGTGACCTTGGGCAAATCACTTAACTTCTCTGTGCCTCAGTTACCTCATGTGTAAAATGGGGATTATGACTGTGAACCCCACGTGGGACAGGGACTGTGTCCAACCTGATTACCTTGTATCTACCCCAGTGTTTAGAACAGTGCCTGGCACATAGTAAGCGTTTGATACCATTTAAAAGAAAAAAGGGAAGATGTGATTTTAACTCTGAGGGTGAGGAGAGCGGTGGTCTGCTGTATACGGCTTGGGGAGAGAGTTCTGGGCCAGAGGCAGGATGTGGGCAAGGAATGTTCCCTAATAACTGTGGAGATCTTCCCTTCTGAGAAAGGCTTGGCAGGATCACAGAGGATCCGCCTGAGATTGGATCCTTTCAGTGCGATGGTAGGCCCTGATCCGTCTGCGGCATTCATTCAAGTGTATTTATAGAATGCTTAATGAGTGCAAAGCACTGTACTAAGCGCTTGGGAGAGTACAATATCCCGATAAACAGACACATTCCCTGCCCCCAACGAGCTTTCAGTCTAGAGACGAGCTTACAGTCAAGAGATAGGAGGGAGCTGGTATTTTGGGATTATGATTAGTCTCTCCTTCTTTTTGGGTCTCCTTACCCAAGACTGGCTGCCATAATACATCCGCCGTTCTCCTTCGATGCTGTACAAAAGCAGCTGTTGACGTTTTCATCATGGGTCATCCCGAGATTGTGTCCCATTTCGTGGGCCATGGTAGATGCCACTCCAATTGGATTAGTACTGTGGTCCTAGGCAACAACAAGGAGGATGGAATTTAGCCAATACCTTGTATAAAGCAGCCTTGCAAATTAGCTGAAAATTTACCAGCCCAGTCTTCACCCAGATATGAAACCAGCACGCTTGTTCCATTTTAATCGGTCACTTGCTCAAGACACGTTTATTCAGAGAAGCAGTGTGGCTTAGTGTAAAGAGCCTGGCTTGGGAGTCAGAGGACCTGAGTTCTAATCCTGACTCTGCCACTTGTCTGCTGTGTGGCCTTGGGCAAGCCCCTTCACTTCTCTGTGCCTCAGCTCCCTCATCTGTAAAATGGGGATTAAGATTGTGAGCCCCACGAGGGACAACCAGATCACCTTGTATCTACCCCAGTGTTCGGTGCTTGGCACATAGTAAGCGCTTAATAAATACCATAATAATAATAATAATAATAATAATTCGGATTGACTATTTACATTTTAGGGAATGACTTGGAATCACCTTCCTTTTCAAAATATTTTCTACCAAGCCAATAAAACAGAGATCAAAGTTTTTTCCTCAGAAGACCTATCCTGGTTCAGACGCTTCCATGTGAAGACAACTATCTCCAAAACCCCTTTAAGCATCTTGGATCTCTCAGGCTTTCTCCTGTTGGATTCTAACAAGAGGCAAAATCCCAACCTTCTAGAGTCACTGTCTCCTTCTAGCCCAACTTTCTGAGCAGGTGTTGAAGGCTTGCTTTTCGAGTTCAGACACTTCGGCTTCTGGAATCTTCCTGGGACACAAAGTATGGCAAAGTCTCACCTCGTTTACTGCCGCAGACTCCAGTAAGCACATAGTTGACACCTGGGCCAGACCCACCGTGGTTCCCTGAAAATCTACACCCCTGGGAGAGGAAAAGACACCAGTTACCCGACGATCCTGTGAACACTGGGAGGGAAGCCGATACAGGTTCTCGATCAATCGACCGATCAATCAATGGTATTTATTAAATGCTGACTGTGTACAGAACACTGCATTTTAAGCACTTGGGAAGCAGCCTGGCCTAGTTGAAAGAGCATGGCCCTGAGCATCAGAGAACCTGGGTTCTAATCCTAGCTCTGCTATTGGTCAGGTATTTAGTGCTTATAAAGATCCCATTTTATGTTTAATTGGGAGAAATTTGGTCTGGGATCTAAGAGAAGAGTTTAGGACCTTGATCTTTAGGAACTAGATTATAAAGATCCTCGAGGGCACATATTGTGACTTCCTTCTCTACTGCACTCTCCCAAGCAGTTAGTACAGTGCTCTTCAAACAGTAAGCGTTCAATAAATACCATTGATTGAGGGGTGACCAAGGTGATGATCCTGTACAATGGTGGCTCTTCCTAGTCAGTCTGTCTGTCGTATTTATTGAGCACTTACTGTGTGCGGAGCACTGTACTAAGCATTTGAGAGAGTACAATAGAACAAAAGACACATTCCCTGTCCCAAATGAATGAATTCTACTTTTTGCAACCCCTGTTCCCTCCTAGGCTCTCACTCTCTCCTTCTCTCTAGACTGTGGTCCCTTTAGACCATAAACTTCTCTGTGGGCAGAGAATGTGCCTGTTTATTGTTGTATTGTCTTCCCCAAGCACTTAGTAAGATGCTCTGCACACAATAAGCACTCATTAAATACAACTGAATGAATGAATTCTCTGCCAGGCTGGGTAATCCAGCTATAAGCGATTTGCATTTCCCTTTCATGAAGGGAAGGTACCTCTCCCTATGGCCCTCTTGTCCATTTTCCTGGACAGGTTGGGGATTGTCGGTAAGTGGAATTTCCTGGGCTCATTTTCCCCCTCAAGCCCTCTCCATGAAGAGTAGGAATACTTGCTGTTCTCCTTCCCACTACAAAAAGACAGCGAGGGTCCACTGAGAAGGATCCCAGGGGGCCTAGTTCAGAGCCCCCAGCCCACAGACCTTCCCCCACCCTCCAAGCCCCCAGGGTTGGCCCCACTGGCTTATTTCTGCCGCCCACCCCCCTGCCCGGTATTCAGTGCTCACGTTATCAGCTGGGCATTATCAAACTTGTGCCTCCTCTTGAGATCCTTCCCCTGCCAGGCGATGAAATTGTTGAGCGTGGCATCCGGGCTGGAGCTCACTTCAATCTTGTCTGAGAAAGTCCACACTTCGAGGCCGATCAGAGCCACCCGGAAATTGAGGTTCTGATAAAGCTGGGAGAGGCGAATGGACCATGTTACGAGAGGAATGGACCACGTTACGAGAGGAAATGGACCACGTTAAGACCCCTGAGGGTCAGGACTGAGGCACACAAGCCAGACCTTGAGCAATTGACCCCTCTAGGGTTCGCAAGGGCAGAAGAGAGCTCAGCCTCTGAGCACTACTGAGCCCTCACTCTGTGCAGAGCACCGTCCTGGGTGCCGGGGGGAGTACAGAAGACCTGGGTTCAAATCCCACTCTGTCACTCACCCGCTGGGTGATGCTGGGCAAGTCCCTTAACTTCTCTGGGTCTCAGTTTCCTCACCTGTAAAATGGGGATTCATTACCTGTTCTTCCTCCCCCTGAGAATTTGAGCTCTTTGAGAGACAAGGACTGCATCTGACTTGACTGACTTGAGAATGGCTCAGTGGATAGAACATGGGTCTGGGGGGAAGAAGGACCTGGGTTCTAATCCTGGCTCTGCCATCTGTCTGCTGTATGACTCTGGGGCAAATCATTTCACTTCTCTGGTCCTCAGTTACCTTATCTGTAAAACAGGGATTAAGAGTATGAGCTCCATGTGGCACAGGGACTGTGTCCAACCTGATTAGCTTCTATCTACCCCAGTGCTTAGAACAGTTCATGATATATAGTAAGTGCTTACCAACTAACATTATTATGATTATCATTATTATTTTGACTTGCATGTGCTCCAGCACATAGGTCAGTGCTTGACCTCTAGTAAGCACTTAATCAATACCACATTTATTAATCAATCAAATTTCTTGAGTACTTGCTGCCTGCACAGAGCACTGTACTAAGCATTTGGGAGAGTACAATACAATGGAGTTGGTAGACATGATCCCTGCCCACAAGGAGTTTATGCTTAGAACAGTGCTTGGCACATAATAATAATAATAACAATGGTATTTATTAAGCACATACTATGTGCCAAGCACTGTTCTAAGCACTGGGGTAGATACAGATTATCAGGTTGTCCCACTTGGGGCTCACAGTCTTAAACCCCATTTTACAGATGAGGTAACTGAAGCACAGAGAAGTTAAGTGATTTGCCCAAGGTCACACAGCTAATATGTGGTAGAGATGGAATTAGAACCCATGACCTCTGACATCCAAGCCCATGCTCTTTCCATTAAGCCACGCTGCTGCTTCATACATAAGTAAGCGCTTAACAAATACCATCATTATTATTATTATTATTAAAGGAGGAGGCAGACATTATTATTACAATAGGGTCAGCAGAAATGATCTCAGCCCTCAAGAAGCTTGCAGTCTAGAGGAATCTTATAACTCCAGGATCTCCTTGGTGTAACAATAATAATGGTAGTTAATTGTGGTATTTGTTAAGCGACTACTCTGTGCCAGGCACTGTAGTAGGCGCTGGGGTGGATACAAGCAAATCAGGTTGGACACAGTCCCTGTCCCATGTGGGGCTCACAGTTTCAAGCCCCATTTTACAGATGAAGTAACTGAGGCACAGAGTAGTGAAGTGGCTTGCCTGAGGTCAGACAGCAGACAAGTGGCGGAGCCAGGAGTAGAATCCATGACCTTCTGACACCAAGGCCTGGGCTCTAAACACTGCACAGATGCCTGGGGGACTCCCTACCACTGGTTCCTTTCAGTCTCCTATTCACTGCCCACTTCAGACTCCTTTCCTCCACCCATTATCTCTAAGGGAGAATGTAATCACTAAACACCCCAGAGCTAAATGGGAAATTCCCTCTCCATTGCCTCTTGCCTCTTGCTGACTGCCTCTTCCCACTAGATATTCCCCTGAGGTCGGCCCAGATAGAGGGCACGATCTGGGTCTAATCTTGGCTCTGCCACTTGTCTGTTGGGTGACTTTGGGAAAGTCACTTCACTTTTCTGTGCCTCAGTTACCTTATCAGTAAAATAATAATAATAATGATGGTACTTGTTAAGTGCTTACTATGTGCAAAGCACTGTTCTAAACACTGGGGGGGGGATACAAGGTGATCAGGTTGTCCCACATGGGGCTCACACTCTTAATTCCCATTTTACAGATGAGGGAACTGAGGCTCCGAGAAGTTAAGTGACTTGCCCAAGGTCACACAGCAGACATGTGCCGGAGCTGGGATTCGAACCCATGACCTCTGGCTCCAAAGCCTATGCTCTTTCCACTGAGCCACGCTGCTTCTCAGGTCCGTGCTCCAGCCACTACTCTATGCTGCTTCTCTTTTGACACCCCCACTCCCCTTCAGCCTCACCAGTACGGGCTCCATCCAGATGTGCTGGGCAGCCTGAGGCAAGAAGAAAGGATTTCCCCTTGGAAACGGAAATGCAAATTGAAGAACGGTAATTGCTAGGGAGAGTCAGCCTGATTCTTCCCTTTCTGCCAGATTAATGAGCTGGCCATTTCTTATCTCTAACTATTCCTCTCACTGGGCTTTTTGTCCTTATCTCTCTTCATTCTTTGTTCAGGTCTCCCGCTCCCCGACTTCCCCTCATCTCCATCCCCTCAGGGCCAGGAATACCTTCCCCCTTTACAACTCACCTCATCTTCAAAGCCCTTCTGAACTCGCATCTTCTCCCAAATTGCTCATCTCCCCAGGTTCTTCTGAAATCACATCTTCGCCAAATGCTTAATTCCCCATATCCTTCTGAAATCACCTCTCCTCCAGGAGGCCTTCCCTAACTGCCCCTCTCCACTGCCACTTCATCACTTCAGTACTTAGTTACTTACAGAGCCTCCATAGCACTTACCTATGCATCACTATAGTTGGTTACTTCCCCTACCTATAATTTATTTTAGTAATAACAATAATAATAATAATGGCATTTATTAAGTGCTTACTATGTGCCAAGCACTGTTCTAAGCACTAGGGAGGTTACAAGGTGATCAGGTTGTCCCACGGGGGGCTCACAGTCCTAATTTTAGTAATTTAGTAATTACCTAATTTTGCTAGCTAGACTGTAACCTCCTGAGGACAGGGATCATTTCTATGTTCTCTATAGTTCTTTCCCAAGCACTCAGCAGAGCGCTCTGCACACACAGTACATGCTCAGTGAACACTACTGGCTATGGATGGATTCACCCCCTTAATAATAATAACTGTGGTATTTGTTAAACTCTTACTACATGCCAAGCACTGTTCTAAGCGCTGGGGTAGATACAAGGTAATCAGGTTGTCCCACGTGGGGCTCACAGTCTTAATCCCCATTTTACACACGAGGTAGCTGGTAAACGGAAAAGTTAAGTGACTCACCCAAGGTCACACAGCAGACAAGTGGCAGATCTGGGATTAGAACCCATGACTTCTGACTCCCAAGCCCGTGCTCTAGCCACACTGCTTTTCTTGGAGGTTCAAGGGGAGATGGAGGTTCCCTGTGGATGCCCTGGAATTTTCTGCCCAAGCTTGCTGTCTGGGGAATGGGGGTGTCACCAGGCAGCCCCTGATAGGCCCAGAGCTGCTTCCAAAGCCGGACACGGACCAGTCAGCCAGTCGTATTTATTAAGCGCTTACCGCCAAGCTAGCTCTCTTCCTCCCTTCAAAGCCCTACTGAGAGCTCACCTCCTCCAAGAGGCCTTCCCAGACTGAGCCCCCTTTTTTCCTCTCCTCCTCGCCATCCCCCCGCCCTACCTCCTTCCCCTCCCCACAGCACCTGTATATATGTTTGTATAGATTTATTACAATATTTGACTTTTACATATTTACTATTCTATTTATTTTGTTAATGATGTGCATCTAGCTTTATTTCTATTTGTTCTGACGACTTGACACCAGTCCACATGTTTTGTTTTGCTGCCTGTCTCCCCCTTCTAGACTGTGAGCCCGTTGTTGGGTAGGGACTGTCTCTATATGTTGCCAACTTGTACTTCCCAAGCGCTTAGTACAGTGCTCTGCACACAGTAAGTGCTCAATAAATACGATTGAATGAATGAATGAATGCAGAGCACTGTACTAATAACAACTGTGGTATTTGTTAAGCACTTACCACGTGCCAGGCTCTGTACTAAGCAATGGGGTGGATACAAGCAAAATGGGTTGGACACAGCCCCTATGCCGCATGGGGCTCACGGTCTCAATCCTCAGTTTCCAGATGAGGGAACTGAGGCTCAGAGAAAAGTGACTTGCCCGAGGCCACACAGCAGACAAGTGGCAGAGCCTGGATTAGAACCCACGGCCTTCCGAATCCCAGGCCCGTGCTCTATCCACCCCACCTGGGAGAGTACAACACACAATAAACGGACCCATTCCCTGCCCGCAATGGACCAACCATGGCTGTTACCTTGTCCACGTGATTGACGATTTGCTTTACCCGCTCCTGCACTGTCCTCAGGTTTCCGATCTTCCGGAACTGTAAGAATCCCAAAGAGGTTTCCTATCGGGCGCCTCCTTGGGCCTCCCTGAGCCTCCCTCCGCCTCCCCATCCGACCTCCGCTGCCTCTCACCCCCGTGCTGTCCACCACCACGAAGAGCTCCACGTAGCGGGTTTCCTTCGGAACGGACCCCGATTTCTGAAACGAAAGGCAGAGAACGCGTTTCCCCACAAGGACCAGCATAAGGCCTTGGTGGATTCTGAGTGCCACAGGGTCCCCAGGACAACATTCGCTCCCTCCAAGGTGAGTGTGTGCATGTGTGCATGCGTGCGTGTGTGTATGTGTGTGTGTGTGCACACGCATTTGTGTGCAGGCTTCCATCTCCTTCCCCAACACTACACAACACAACACTACAGAGAAGCAGCATGGCTCAGTGGAAAGAGCCCGGGCTTTGGAGTCAGAGGTCATAGGTTCAAATCCCGGCTCCACCACATGTCTGCTGTGTGACCTTGGGCAAGTCATTTAACTTCTCTGAGCTTCAGTCCCCTCATCTGTAAAATGGATTAAGACTGTGAGCCCCACGTGGGACAACTTGATCACCATGTATCCCCCCCCCAGCGCTTAGAACAGTGCTTTGCACATAGTAGGCACTTAACAAATGCCATTATCATTATTATTATTATTATTACTCTCCCTGAAATTGTGGGCCCATTTTTAGGACTTAGGTATATATCTGTAATTCATGCATTTACTTACATTAATGTCTGTCCCCTCCTCTAATAATAATGATAATTGTGGAATGCAGCGCTTAGAACAGTGCTTTGTAATCAATCAATCAATCATATTTATTGAGCACTTACTGTGTGCAGAGCACTGTACTAAGCGCTTGGGAAGTACAAGTTAGCAACATATTGAGATGGTCCCTACCCAACAGTGGGCTCACAGTCTAGAAGGGGGAGACAGAGAACCAAACATATTAACAAAATAAAATAAATAGAATAGATATGTACAAGCAAAATAAATAAATAAATAGAGTAATAAATACGTACAAACATACATACATATATACAGGTGCTGTGGGGAAGAGAAGGAGGTAAGGCGGGGTGGGGGGGGTGGAGAGGGGGAGAGGAAGGAGGGGGCTCAGTCTGGGAAGGCCTCCTAGTCTGGGAAGTGCACATAGTAAGCACTTAATAAATGCCCTTAAAAAAAAGACTCGTTAAGTACTTACTACATGCCAAGCACTGTTCTAACCACTGGAGTAGATAAAAGTTAATCAGGTTGGACACAGTCCCTGTCCCCCACTGGCCTCACAGTCTTCATCTTCATTTATTACAGATGAGGTAACTGAGGCACAGATAAGTGTAGTGATTTGCCCAGGGTCACTCAGCAGACATGGGGCAGAGACAGGATTAGAACCCCGGACCTCGGACCTTCAGACTTCCGGGCCCTGGCTCTTGACACATAGTAAGCGCTTAACAGATAACCCAATATTTAAGGGGAATCTGTGCTCTATCCATTAGACTTCACTGCCTGACCCCCATTGGGCTCACAATTCAAGGGGAAGGGAGAACTGTACTTAGTCCCCATTTTCCAGATGAGGAAACTGAGGCCCAGAGAAGCGAAGCGACTTGCCCAAGGTCACGTGGCAGGTAAGCGGCAGGACCAGAAGTGGAACCCAGATCACTTAACTCCCAGGTCTGGGTTCTTTCCACTAGGCCATGCTACTTGTCCTAGGGAATCCTAGGAGGATCCTAGGGATTTGAAGCCAATCGACCCAAAATCGGAGCCGGGAGGGCTCACCCAATCCCGAGGCCTGTAGGCTGCAGCCACTCTCGGTTCCACGTCATGATCCAGAGTGGTGTTGGACACGCCGCAGGTTACCAGCTTCTCCCTGAGATGCTCTTCTTTGTACATGGCGTGTTCTCCCTCCTCTCTGTCTTCCAGCGGCTCAATTAAATACACTGTCGAACCCGTCTGGAAGAAGCCCCTGGAAACAGATTTTAGCGCACGTTTTAAAACAGCTTTGCAAATAAGTGCAATGTACTAGCCTGCCTTATTTTCTTCTTAAAAAAGGGCCTGTTTAAAAGGCCATTATGTTGCCAACTTGTACTTCCCAAGCACTTAGTACAGTGCTGTGCACACAGTAAGCGCTCAATAAATACGATTGATGATGATTTAAGATGTTTTAGTTGAGGTATCAACAAATACTGTCACACAATTATTTTACTTGTACATATTTACTATTCTATTTGTTTTGTTAATGATGTGCATTTAGCTTTAATTCTATTTGTTCTGACAACTTGACACCTGTCTACATGTTTTGTTTTGTTGTCTGTCTCCCCCTTCTAGACTGTGAGCCCGTTGTTGGGTAGGGACTGTCTCTATATGTTGCCAACTTGTACTTCCCAAGCGCTTAGTACAGTGCTCTGCACACAGTAAGCACTCAATAAACATGATTGAATGAATGAACAACAAACAAGTGACTCAAGCCAGGTATTTCTGATATACCGCTAATTGTTTTTTAACATCTGGCTTTTACCGTAAGATATGTTAAAATTGTAATTCTGGAAAATTCTGCCCTCCCTCTGCCCATCCGCCAAGCTAGCTCTCTTCCTCCCTTCAAGGCCCTACTGAGAGCTCATCTCCTCCAGGAGGCCTTCCCAGACTGAGCCTCTACCTTCCTCTCCCACTCGTCCCCCTCTCCATCCCCCCATCTTACCTCCTTCCCTTCCCCACAGCACCTGTATATATGTATATATGTTTGTACATATTTATTACTCTATTTATTTATTTATTTATTTATTTTACTTGTACCTATCTATTCTATTTATTTGATTTTGTTGTATGTTTGGTTTTGTTCTCTGTCTCCCCCTTCTAGACTGTGAGCCCACTGTTGGGTAGGGACTCTCTATACGTTGCCAGCTTGTACTTCCCAAGTGCTTAGTACAGTGCTCTGCAAACAGTAAGTGCTCAATGAATACAATTGATTGATTGATTATTATGTGCAAAGCACTGTACTAAAGCGCTTGGGAGAGTCCAATACAAAGCTAGCTCTCTTCCTCCCTTCAAAGCCCTACTGAGAGGTCACCTCCTCCAGGAGGCCTTCCCAGATTGAGCCCCCTTTTTCCTCTCCTCCTCCCCATCCCCCCCGCCCAACCTCCTTCCCCTCCCCACAGCATCTGTATATATGTTTGTACAGATTTATTACTCTATTTATTTTACTTGTACATATTTAGTATTCTATTTATTTTGTTAATGATGTGCATCTAGCTTTGCTTCTATTTATTCTGATGACTTGACACCTGTCCACATGTTTTGTTTTGTTGTCTGTCTCCCCCTTCTAGACTGTGAGCCCATTGTTGGGTAGGGACCGTCTCTATATGTTGCCAACTTGTACTTCCCAAGCGCTTAGTGCTCTGCACACAGTGCTCTGCACACAGTAAGCACTCAATAAATATGATTGAATGAATGAATGAACAACTAACAGACACAGTCCCTGCTCACAGTGCAGCGCCACTGTGAGAGTCAGGCCCCAAGATTGGATGGGCCGCTGGTCTGACCCAGAAATGGCAATATCACTTCAGAAAAGTGCAGGAACTGTTCACATTTTCCTTCTGCTGAGGCAGTGAAATCCTCCCTGAGGCCCGGGGGGACTACACAACAGAATTCCCTTCCCATCCTCCCCGGGCAACACGGACGTTGGCATCATCACTTCCTCAGGAATCGGACTCTCTTCCTCCTCAGGAAACACCACTGGAAGAGCATAATCCGTTTAGCTGATTCTGGAATGAACATGTGTGAGTGTGTGTGTGTGTGTGTTTTTGGGTGTGTTTGCAGGCTTTGTTCATTCAATTGTATATTTACTATTCTATTTATATTGTTAATGATGTGCATCTAGTTTTACTTCTATTTGTTCTGAAGATTTGACACCTGTCCACATGTTTTGTTTTGTTGTCTGTCTCCTTCTAGACTGTGAGCCCATTGTTGGGTAGGGACTGTCTCTATACGTTGCCAACTTGTACTTTCCAAGCGCTTAGTACAGTGCTCTGTACACAGTAAGTACTCAATGAATATGATTGAATGAATGAATGAATGAATGAAGCACTTATTGTACTAAGCACTTGGGGAAGTACAATCCAGCAATAAAGAGAGACGATCCCTGCCCACAATGCGCTCACAGTCTGGGGGGGGGAGACTGATAGCAATACAATCAATCAACCAATCAATCAATCGTATATATTGAGCGCTTACTGTGTGCAGAGCACTGTACTAAGCACTTGGGAAGTACAAGTTGGCAACATATAGAAACAGTCCTTACCCAACAGTGGGCTCACAGTCTAAAAATACAAATAAACAGACATCAATATAAATAAGTAAAATGACAGATATGTACATAAATGTTGTGGGGCAGTGTGGGGGAGAGCAAAGGGAGCAGGGAGTCAGGGCAATGCAGAAGGGAGTGGGAGATTAGGAAAGGTGGGGTTTAGTCTGGGAAGGGTTCTTGGTAGAGATGGTGTGTGTGTTTGGCATGTGGGCGTGTGTTTGTGCACTTGTGGGTCTGTGTATGCATGCTTAAATGAAAGGGAGTGGATATTTTTGTAGGTGTTAGAGTGACTGTGTGTGCACACCTGAAGTAAAATGGAATGGAGTGTCCTGGGCCCATGTCCCCCTTCCTTCCTCCATCAATCCCTTCCTCCCTCCCTCCCTGGCTGAATAATAATAATAATAATACTAATAATACTAATAATAATAATGATGATATTTGTTAAGTGCTTACTATATGCAAGGCACTGTTCTAAGCACTGGAGGGGATACGAGGTTATGAGGTTGTCCCACATGGGGCTCACAGTCTTCATCTCCATTTTACAGAAGAGGTAACTGAGGCCCAGAGAAGTGAATTGGCTTGCCCAAAGTCACACAGCAAACAAGTGGTGGAGCCAGGATTAGAACCCATGACCTCTGACTCCCAAGCCCGGGCTCTTTCCACTGAGCCACGCTCAGTTCAAGCTCTGGTCCCAGCCCCCTGGTCAATCTCACCCAAATCCTGGGAGCAGCCCCAAGGGATAATAACAAGAATAATAATAATTGTGGCATTTGTTAAGTGCTTACTATGGGCCAAGCAATGTACTAAGCGCTGGATTGGATACAAACAAATCGGGTTGGACACAGTCCCTGTCCCATGAGGGACTCACCATCTCAATCCCCATTTTACAGAAGAGGTAAATGAGGCCCAGAGAAGTGATGTGATTTGTCTAAGGTCACACAGCAGATAAGCAACAGAGCCGGGATTAGAACCCACATCCTCTGACTCTCGGGCCCAGGCTCGATCCACTACGCCATTCGATCAGTGACCGAAGGGGCCAGACCACCATTCTCCCCCCGTCAAATGTCACAACTCCTCTTCCCCAATTAAGTGGCTCCCTCCCCCTTCTGCATCATCTCTGCACTTGGATCTGTAACCTTTGGATATTTGATATTGTCCCCACCCTCAACCCCATGGTACTTATGGACAAATCTTTAAATTATATATTAAACATCATTTTATTTAGACTTATATTAATATCTGTCTCCCCCTCTGGACTGTAAACTCACTGTGGACAGGGAACGTGTCTGCCTACTCTGTTGTGAGAAGCAGTATCACTCAGTGGAAAGAGCCCGGGCTTTGGAGTCAGAGGTCACGGGTTCAAATCCTAGTTCCGCCAACTGTCAGCTGTGTGACTTTGGACATGTTACTTCACTTGTCTGGGCCTCAGTTCCCTCATCTGTAAAATGGGGATGAAGACTGTGAGCCCCCCGAGGGACAACCTGATCACCTTGTAACCTCCCCAGTGCTTAGAACAGTGCTTTGCACATAGTAAGTGCTTAATAAAATGGCATCATTATTATTATTATTATTGTACTCTCCCAAACGCTTAGTATAGTGCTCTGCACATAGTAAGCGTGCGATAAATACCATTGATGATGAAGAGGAGGAGGTACTGGCTTGGCTCTGGGGCTCACCCCTTGATACTAGTCTGCTGGCCGATTGATGATGCACATGAGACCCCAAAGAGAATGGATATTTCATCCCCATTTTAAAGATGAGAAAACTGAGGCACAGAAAAGTTAAATGACTTGTCCAAGGTCACACCGCAGGCAAATGACAGAGCCGGGATTAGAACCAGGGTATGCGGACTCCCAGGCCTGTGTTCTTTCCCCTAGGCCCCTCTGTTTTCAAACTCAATGCAAAATGCAATGCCGTAAGATGAAGAAGCCAAAGAAACCCACCCTAAGCCCTGCCACATCTGTTTTTAAATGAACATTCTTCCGCCACAAAGCAGACTTTGGCCAAGCCCCCCCGGGGCCTTGGCCGGGAGTTCATTCTGATCTAGGGAGAAAGAAATCCAGGGTTGGAATTTTTGAAAAGTCTTAAAATTGCTCAGTGTTGAATCTGGAAGGGAAGTGGTCATTGCTCACGAAGTGAGTCACCAGTGCTATGGATCTGGGTGCTGTGAGAGACACATCTCAAAGCAAGGAGAACAGCGGGATTAAACTCTACAAACACATCCCGTCCTCTCATCCCTGTCAGTGTTGCACCCTGGATTCTAATCCCGGCTCCACTATTTAATCATATTGGTATTTGTTAAGCGCTTACTATGAGCCGAGCACTGTTCTAAGCACTGGGGTAGATACAAGGCAATTAGGTTGTCCCACATGGGGCTCACAGTCTTAATCCCCATTTTACAGATGAGGGAACTGAGGCACAGAGAAGTTAAGTGACTTGCCCAAAGTCACACTGCTGTCACGGAGCCGGGATTAGAACCCACAGCCTCTAACTCCCAAGCCCTGGCTCTTTCCACTAAGCCACGCTGCATCTCTAATTTGTTTGCTGTGTGGTCTTGGACAAGTCACTTCATTTCTCTGGGTCTCCATTACCTCATCTGTAAAATGGGGATTGAGAGAGTGGGACGGGGACTGTATCCAATGAGATTTGCTTGTATCCACCCCAGTGCTTAGTAGTGACTGGCACACAATAAGCACTTAACAAATACTATTATTATTATTATTGTTATCTGTGGCCAGGCAGGGTAAGAGCATCTTCCCACCGTCATCCGGCCCTATAGTTCTTGAAAATTAATCCTTCTCAGCTGAAATAATAATGATAATAATTGTGGTATTTAGTAAGCACTTACTTTCTCCCCCTTCTAGACTGTGAGGCTGTTGTTGGGTAGGGATTGTTTCTATCTCTATCCCTGCTCCACCACTTGTCTGCTGTGTGACCTTGGGCAAGCCACTTAACTTCTCTGTGCCTCAGTTATCTCATTGGTAAAATGGGGATTAAGATTGTGAGCCCCACGTGGGACAACTTGATTACATTGAGAAGCAGCATGGCTCAGTGGGAAAGAGCACAGGCTTTGGAGTCAGAGATCATGGGTTCAAATCCCAGCTCTGCCGATTGTCAGCTGTATGACTTTGGGCAAGTCACTTAACTTCTCTGTGCCTCAGTTACCTCATCTGTAAAATGGGGATGAAGACTGTGAGCCCCCCGTGGGACAACCTGATTACCTTGTAACCTCCCCAGCGCTTAGAACAATGCTTTGCACATAGTAAGCACTTAATAAATGCCATTATTATTATTATTGTATCTACCCCAGAGCTTAGAACAGTGCTTGGCCTACAGTAAGTGCTTAACAAATACCATTATTATTATTATTATTATCTGTTGCCGAATTGTACTTTCCAAGCACTTAGTACAGTGCTCTGCACACAGTAAGCGCTCAATAAATACGATTGAATGAATGAATGAATATGTGCCAGGCACTTTACTACGCACTAGGGTGGCTATTAGCAAATGGGATTGGACACAGTCCCTGTCCCATGTGGGGCTCACAATCTCAGTCCCCATTTTACAGATGAGGTAAGTGAGGCACAGAGAAGCGAATTGACTTGCTCAAGGTCACCAGTGGACAAGTGGTGGAGTTGGGATTAGAACCCATGACCTTCTGACTCCTAGGCTCTTGCTCTATCCACTAGGCCGTGCTGCTCCAGAGGGGACAGCTGTGCCGGGGAAAGACAACTTTGGGGTAGCCGGGGGACGTCTTTTTTCCATCCAGTCCAGCTGGGCCCTGACCCTTCTCTCTCCACCGCTGTGGGGCAACCACTAGGTCAGCATTTCCCTCAAGATCAGAAGCTCCTTGCGGACAGGGAAACAAGTCTTCCAAATGGAGAAGCAGTATGGCTTGGTTTTGTTCTCTGTCTCCCCCTTTAAGACTGTGAGCCCACTGTTGGGTAGGGACTGTCTCTATATGTTGCCAATTTGTACTTCCCAAGCGCTTAGTACAGTGCTCTGCACATAGTAAGCGCTCAATAAATACTATTGATGATGATGATGATGGATAGAGCATGGGCCTGGGCATTCTAATCCAGGCTCTGCCACTTGCCCGGCTTGTGACCTTGGGCGAGTTAAGTACAGTGCCTGGCGTGTAACAAATACCACAATTATTATTACTATCTCTGTGTCTCAGTTACCTCATCTGGAAAATGGGGATTAAAACTGTGAGTCCCATGTGGGACAGGGACTGTGTCCATCTGGCTAAAAACTATGAGTCCCGCATGGGGACTGTGTCCAACTGGCTTAGAACAGTGCCTGGAACACAGTAAGTGCTTAAAATACACCATTTTTAAAAAAGCTGTTACACTGTACTCTCTCAAACGCTTCGTATAGGCCTCTGCACTGGGGGAGATACAAGGTAATCAGGTTGTCCCACATGGGGCTCACAAGTTTCATCCTCATTTTACAGATGAGGTAACTGAGGCACAGAGAAGTGAAGTGACCTGCCCAAAGTCACACAGATGACAAGTGGAAGAGCCGGGATTAGAACCCACGACCTCTGACTCCCAAGCCCACGCTCTTTCCACCAAGCCACGCTGCTTCTCTATTTATTTAGAATATCAGAATTGGGGTTGCTGTGGCTGTTATGAATGTCATACACAGCCCTGCCTGGGTGGAGGGGGGTTGGGCTACAAGAAATTAACTCCCATTATATTTATCCTTGTCTTTATCTTTTCATGTGGCTGGCTCTTTTTTTTTAATTTTGCCTTCCTCCCCTGCCCAGGCTCTCCCTTATTCTTCAATCGTGAGCCCCCTGCGGGGCCTGGGACTGTGTCTATATCTCATCCTTGTATTTCTTTCTCAGAGCTTGGAGTGGTGTTGAACACATAGTGAGCGCTTAATAAATGCTATTACTACTATTAGTGCAGTGTGTGGGAGGGGCTTGGGAGCATCTCCCCTAATAATAATAATAATGATGATGGCATTTATTAAGCGCTTACTATGTGCAAAGCACTGTTCTAAGCACTAGGGAGGTAACATGGTGATCAGGTTGTCCCACGGGGGCTCACAGTTTTAATCCCTATGTCACAGATGAGGTAGCTGAGGCACAGAGAAGTTAAGTGACTTGCCCCAAGTCACACAGATGACAATCAGCAGAGCCAGGATTTGAACCCAGGGACCTCTGACTCCAAAGCCTGTGCTCTTTCCAATGACCCATGCTCCTTCTCTACCCCGACCCAGCCGCATCGCTGGGGAAGCTGGAAGCAAACCCGCCTCTCGTTGGCTTGTGAATCACCTATTTCTGGCAAATTTGCACTTTGTTCCTGAAAATGGAGTTTCAGGCCAAGCGTTGGAAGTGAGAACCAATTTTCTCATAAGAACGATGTTCCTAAAGGGGAACTGTCTCCTGATCTTTGGTCAGATTCTGGTTTTTTATCAAAGCTCCCCAGAAATGTGAACATCAATTAGAGATGACTGATTCAGCCTCTTAAGGGGCTTATATGAGTCACAGAGGTTCCAGAATAGGGAAGTGATTTAATTTGTTCTCTAATGACTCTGCCCTGCCATATACCTGCCAGACCTCCTCAAACCTCTTTAAACTTTGCTTCCTCCCCTCCAAAAACAGCAAGTTTTTAAAAATTGTTTCCCTACTCTGTGAATTGTGCTTCTGTGCTCCCTCCCCACTGTCCCTCTACACTGATGAAGTCCTGTTGTAGCATTCATTCATTCATTCAATTGCATTTATCAAATGCTTATTAATAATAATAATGATATTTGTTAAGCTCTATGTGCCAGGTACTATACTAAGCGCTGGGGTAGATAGGAGCAAATAGGGTTGGACATAGTCCCCTGTCCCATGTGGGGCTCACAGTCTCAATCCCCATTTTACAGGTGAGGTCACTGAGGCCCAGAAAAGTGAAATGACTTGCCCAAGGTCACACAACAGACAGGTGGCAGAGCAGGGATTAGAACCCATGACCTTCTGACTCCCAGGACCGAGCTCTATCCACTAGGCCATGCTGCTTCTCTATTGTGGGCAGAGCACTGTACTAAGCACACGGAGAGTACAATACAACTATAAACAGACACATTCCCTACCCATGATGAGCTTATGGTCATACTAGTGCTGAGAGAAGCAACATGGCCTAGTGGAAAGATGTCAGGCCTGGGAATCAGAGGATCTGGGTTCTAATCCCACCTCCACCACTTGCCTGCTGTATGATTTTAGCCAAGTCACATCAGCTCTCTGGGCCTCAGCTCTCTCAACTGCAAAATAGCGATTCACTATCTGTTAATGGCATTTATTAAGCACTTACTATGTGCAAAACACTGTTCTAAGCGCAGGGGAGGTTAGAAGGTGATCAGGTTGTCCCACGGGGGGCTCACAGTCTTCATCCCCATTTTACAGATGAGGGAACTGAGGCCCAGAGAAGTGAAGTGACTTGCCCAGGGTCACACAGCTGAAACGTGGTGGAGCCAGGATTTGAACCCATGACCTCTGACTCCAAAGCCCCTGCTCTTTCCACTGAGCCACGCTTACTTCTGTTGTCTATCCTAATTTGGTCTGTAAACCCTGTGAGGGATCTGATAATCCTTTACCTATCCAGCACATACTACAGTGCTTGGCACATTGTAAGGGCTTAACAAATACTATTATTATTATTATTCGTAGTAACGAGATTTATTGTTCCTCTACAAAATTTATTGTACAGCACAAAGGCGGTAAGTGCGTAGAGCTAGTACCATCTACATATGTGCATATATGAAACAGCGTGGCCATGTGGAAAGCACACAAGGTTGAGAGTTGGAGACCTGAGTTCTAATTCCAACGTTGCCATTTCCCCAGTGGGTCAGCCAGGTTAAGTCACTTAACTCTTCTAGACCCCGTTTCCCCTTCTATAAAATGAAAGTTAAGTACCATTCTCCCTCCTTCTCCTTAGACGATGAATCCCACGAGGGACAGAGACTTTGTCTGATCTGTTTATCCTGTATCTCCAGTGTTCAGTTCAGTGCTTGGCTCATAGTCAGCGCTTCGCAAATACCACAGTTGCTAGGATTATTATTATTGTTATAGTCAGTTGAATATGGAATGATTTATTCAGTTATTTTAATCCCACTATTGTACTACTTCATTTTACATGTTCCCAAACATGCCCACAGCATGGGGCCTCCGCAGAACCCTGGGAAGATGGTGGCCGCGGGAATGCCCTGAACTCTGAGCCCCCAGGAGCCTGAAGCTGCTCCTCTAGCCACAGCACCCCACCTATTCCTATTTTATTCTTTGTCCATGTCCCTGTTGTGCTTTAATGTTTCATTATTCCTGATAATTTGGGATCCAATTATTTTTCTCCCCAATTATATTCTTAGATTGTGATTCCCTCCAGAAGGACAGAAACCGTGTCTAATTCTCATTGGTGCTTAGTATAGTACTCTGACTCTTGGACTCATATTGATGCCTGTTTTACTTGTACTGATGTCTGTCTTCTCCCCCTCTAGACTGTGAGCCCGTTGTGGGCAAGGATTGTCTCTCTATACTGCTGTATTGTACTTTCCAAAGGCTTAGTACAGTGCTCTGCACACAGTAAATGTTCAATAAATATGATTGAATGAATGAATGAATTCTCCTCCACCCCACTCACACAAGGTGTTAGCCCAGGTTAGTTTCAAGATGGTTGATTTATTAATTTAAATTAATTTAATTTATTTCTTTAGTGCCTGTCTCTCCCTTTAAACTGTGAGCTCTTTGTGGGCAGGGAATGTGTTTGATGTTTACTCTCCCAGCTGCTTAGTGCATTGCTGTCCATGCAGCAAGTGCTCAATAAATAGGATTAATACTACTAATAATGCATCTGTTTGTTGTTATGATAATAATGGTATTGTCTAAGCACTTACCATGTGCCGAGCACTGTTCTAAGCACTTGTACTCTCCCAAATTCTTAGTACAGTGCTTTGCACACAGTAAACGCTCAATAAATACAATGGAATGAATGAATGAATACTATTACTGTTGCTGTTGTAAATGTCTGATGCCACAGATTTCTAAGCTCCTTGAGGGCAGTGAAGGGCGGTCTCACTTCTATTGCATTCTTCCAATTGCTCAAGAGCTTTGACCTTAGTAATGCTCAGGATATATATATGTTGCCAACTTGTATTTCCCAAGCACTTAGTACAGTACTCTGCACACAGTAAGTGCTCAATAAATATGATTGATTGATTGATTGATTGATATCACTGATTGGTGATCAATTTCCTGCCCAAATTTCACCCAGCTCTGCTGAGGTGCCAGTCCTAGGGCAGGCAAGCTTCTGCCTGTAGGTCAATCAGTCAATTTATAAGGAAGCACTTAACAAATACCATCATTTTTATTATTATCAATCAATTAATCAATAGTATTTATTGAGCATCCATTGTGTGCAGAGCATTGTATTAGGGGCTTGGGAGAATGCAATGGAATTAGGAAATGTGATTCTTGCTCTATGGAGCTTACCACCAGGCAGGAAAAACAGACACCAAACTACAGATGGGAGGGAAGCAGTAGGGTCTATTATGTGCTATATGTTATATTTAATGTATATCTAGGAATAATGGATAAAAATAGAAATAATAATAATAATGATGATGATAATAATAATGATAGCATTTATTAAGCGCTTACTATCAATCAATCAATCAATTGTATTTATTGAGCGCTTACTGTGTGCAGAGCACTGTACTAAGCGCTTGGGAAGTACAAGTTGGCAACATATAGAGACAGTCCCTACCCAACAGTGGGCTCACAGTCTAAAAGGGGGAGACAGAGAACAAAACCAAACATACTAACAAAATAAAATAAATAGAATAGATATGTAAAAGTAAAATATATAGAGTAATAAATATGTACAAACACATATACATATATACAGGTGCTGTGGGGAAGGGAAGGGGGCAAGATGAGGGGGATGGAGAGTGGGATGAGGGGGAGAGGAAGGAACTTACTTACCTTACTTACTTGTACATATTTATTCTACTTATTTTATTTTGTTAATATGTTTTGTTTTGTTCTCTGTCCCCCGCCTTCTAGACTGTGAGCCCACTGTTGGATAGGGACCGTCTCCAGATGTTGCCAACTTGGACTTCCCAAGGGCTTAGTCCAGTGCTCTGCACACAGTAGGCGCTCAACAAATACGATTGAATGAATGAATAGAAATCAATCAATCAATCGTATTTATTGAGCGCTTACTGTGTGCAGAGCACTGTACTAAGCGCTTGGGAAGTACAAGTCAGCAACACATAGAGACAGTCCCTACCCAACAGCGGGCCCACAGTCTAGAAGGGGGAGACAGAGAACAAAACCAAACATACCAACAAAATAAAATAAATAGAATAGATATGTACAAGATAAATAAATAAATAAATAGAGTAATAAATATGTACGTATACATATATACAGGTGCTGTGGGGAAGGGAAGGAGGAAAGATGGGGGAGATGGAGAGGGGGACGAGGGGGAGAGGAAGGAAGGGGCTCAGTCTGGAAACTATGTGCAAAGCACTGTTCTAAGCGCTGGGGCTGTTACAAGGTGATCAGGTTGTCCCACGGGGGGGGCTCACAGTCTTCATCCCCATTTTACAGATGAGGTCACTGAGGCCCAGAAAAGTTAAGTGACTTGCCCAAGGTCACACAGCTGACAATTGGCGGAGATGGGATTTGAACCCATGACCTGACTCCAAAGCCTGGGCTCTTTCCACTGAACCACACTGCTTATTTATAGTGCCATAAGGTACTGTGATTCATTCATTCATTCATTCAAACATATTAATTGAGCGCTTACTGTGTGCAGAGCACCGTACTAAATGTTTGGGAGAGAACAATAGAACGATAAACAGGCACGTTCCCTGGCCACAATGAGCCTACAGTCTAGGGGGGAGTGAGTATGCAAGTGTTTCTGTGACCTGGAAGGTTGGAGTGGCAGCTGGGGGGATTAGAAATCAATCAGGGAAGGCTTCCTGGAGGAGATGTGATTTCAGAAGGGCTTTGGAGATGGGGAGAGCAGTGATCTGTCAGATGTGAAAGGAGAAGGGCAGGGTGTGATCAAGAAGTCAAGAGATCAAGAGAAAGAGCCCAGGCTTGGGAGTCAGAGGTCATGGGTTCTAGTTCCGACTCCACCACTTGTCAGCTGTGTGACTTTGGCCAAGTCACTTCACTTCTCTGTGTCTCAGCTATACCCCTTCTGTAAAATGGGGGTTAAGACTGTGAGCCTCATGGGGAGCAACATGATCACCTGGTAACAAATACCAAAATTATTATTATTATTATCACCTTGTATCCCCCCCAGCGCTTAGAACACTTAACAAATTCCATCATTATTATAATTATTATTAAGTCAGTGACAGGAGTGGTGTGAATGAGGCAAGGTGTGCTGGTTAGTTTGAAAGGAACAGAGAGTGTGAGCTGAGGGGTAATGGGAGAGGAGAGTGGATAAATAGGCGGGAGAGAGCTGATTGAGGGAGAAATTGGTGCCCAGTGGGTGGTGGGAACTTACCTGAGTCCACGGCAGGTGCTGATGCTAGCTGCTGAGTTGTTGTGCCCCTCCACATGCCCCTGGTAAAAGCAGTGAGCCTAGGCCGGAGACAGAAGGAGAACCGGATGTCACGAGTGCTAGCCGTCCGGGGATTTATTGATCACCTACTCAGCGCAAGGTACTGCACTGAGCACTCTCTTCCTCCCTTCAAAGCCCTACTGAGAGCTCAACTCCTCCAAGAGGCCTTCCCAGACTGAGCCCCCTTTTTCCTCTCCTCCTCCCCATCCCCTGGCCCTACCTCCTTCCCCTCCCCACAGCACCTGTATATATGTTTGTACAGATTTATTACTCTATTTATTTTACTTGTACATATTTACTATTCTATTTATTTTGTTAATGATGTGCATCTAGCTTTAATTCTATTTGTTCTGATGACTTGACACCTGTCTACATGTTCCGTTCTGTTGTATGTTTCCCCTTTCTAGACTGTGAGCCCGTTGTTGGGTGGGGACCATCTCTGTATGTTGACAACTTGTACTTCCAAAGTGCTTAGTACAGTGCTCTGCACACAGTAAGCGCTCAATAAATACGATTGAATGAATAAATGAATGCAGTGCTGTTGGGAACACTTGCATTCTAAGGTTTGGGAATGTCTGGAGTAAGAGCACAGATTTGTAAACAGTTCATCAATCAATCAATCAATCGTCTGTATTGAGTGCTTACTATGTGCAGAGCATTGTACTAAGCACTTGGGGGAGAACAATGTAAGAATATAACAGGCATATTCCCTGCCCACAGCAAGCTGACAGTTTAGAGGGGGAGCCTCTTACTGTATCAGCCTCCTCTCCGATCTCCCATCCTCCTGTCTCTCCCCACTTCACATACTTCACGCCACTGCCTGGATTGTCTTTGTCCAGAAACGCTCTGGGCATGTTACTCCCCTCCTCAAAACTCTCCAGTGGCTACCAATCAACCTACGCATCAGGCAGAAACTCCTCACCCTGGGCTTCAAGGCTGTCCATCACCTCGCCCCCTCCTTCCTCACCTCCCTTCTGTCCTTCTCCAGCCCAGCCCGCACCCTCCGCTCCTCTGCCGCTAATCTCCTCACCGTGCCTCGTTCTCTCCTGTCCCGCCATCGACCCCCGGCCCACGTCATCCCCCGAGCCTGGAATGGCCTCCCTCTGCCCATCCGCCAAGCTAGCTCTCTTCCTCCCTTCAAGGCCCTACTGAGAGCTCACCTCCTCCAGGAGGCCTTCCCAGACTGAGCCCCTTCTTTTCTCTCCCCCTCTTCCCCCTCTCCATCCCCCCCGCCTTACCTCCTTCCCTTCCCCACAGCACCTGTATATATGTTCGTACGTATTTATTTTTCCATTTATTTATTTATTTTACTTGTACATATTTATTCTATTTATTTTATTCTGTTAATATGTTTTGTTTTGTTCTCTGTCTCCCCCTTCTAGACTGTGAGCCCACTGTTGGGTAGGGACCGTCTCTATATGTTGCCAACTTGTACTTTCCAAGCGCTTAGTACAGTGCTCTGCACACAGTAAGCGCTCAATAAATACGATTGAATGAATGAGATAAACATTAATATAAATATAAAATGACCAGGGTTCAAATCCAGGCTCTAAAACTGACCTGCTGAGTGACACTGGGCAAATGACTTAACTTCTCTGGACCTCACTTTCCTCATCTGCAAACTGCTGACTCAATCCCTGTTCTCCCGCCTACCTAGACTGTGAACCCCATGTGGAACAGGGACCGTGTCCAGCCTGGTTATCCCGACCCTATCCCAGCATCTAATGCAGTGCTTAATGAATACCACAATTATCGTTGTTATTATCATTGTTAGGCAGACTGCGCTGACTCGGGGGCCACAGAGGGATTAGTGTCAATCAATCAATCAATCATATTTATTGAGCGCTTACTGTGTTCAGAGCACTGTACTAAGCGCTTGGGAAGTACAAGTTGGCAACATATAGAGACAGTCCCTATCCAACAGTGGGCTCACAGTCTAGAAGGGGGAGACAGAGAACAAAACCAAACATATTAACAAAATAACAGACTACAGAAGACAGAGAAGCCATCAAGCAGAAGATAGAGGCAGGCTGCCCCAGCTGCCCCCACTTCAGGAGGTCAGATGAGGAGATTTTCAGAGCACAGAGGTCTGAACGGATGGTTATCTTTGACTAGAAGAGTGCACGGTCCGCTTGGAGCGGGGTGGGTGGAAGTGACATCATCCCCACCCTAACCCTGGGTGATCCTCTGCCAGGAGCACCCCAAATTATTAAGACACTGCCCAGGATAAGCTGACCAAATCACGACCTCCCCCCTAAGAAGCGATGGCAGGGAAGGGCAGAACTGCCTCTGAGGCATTGACACCTGTGTACTTGTTTTGTTTTGTTGACTGTTGCCCCCTTCTAGACTGTGAGCCCATTGTTGGGTAGGGACGGTCTCTATATGTTGCCGACTTGTACTTCCCAAGCGCTTAGTACAGTGCTCTGCACACAGTAAGAGCTCAATAAATACGACTGAATGAATGAAATGAATGAATAGGGACTCTTTCCACTAAGCCACATATTCTGTAGTTCGCAAGGATTTGGTGGTTGCTTATAATTAAGATTCATTGCTGAATTGTACTTTCCAAGCGCTTAGTACAGTCCTCTGCACACAGTAAGCGCTCAATAAATATGAATGAATGAATGAATGAGGGCAGAACCAGAGAAGAGTGAGGGATGTTTGAGGGTGGGGGCATAGTGCTGAGCAACCCCCCAGACTCCACAGGCTGAGGGACACGTCAATCAGTCAATCGTATTTATTGAGCGGCTTACTTGTGCAGAGCACTGTACTAAGTGCTTGGGAAGCACGAGTTGGCAACATATAGAGACAGTCCCTACTCAACAGTGGGCAGACTCCAGGTATAATAATAATAATGATGATGATGGTAATTGTGGTATTTTGTAAGCACTTACTCTGTTCCAACCATTGTTCTAAGCTCTGGGGTAGATACAAAGTAATCAGGTTGGACACAGTCCCTGTCATTCGTTCATTCATTCAATCGTATTTATTGAGTGTTTACTGTGTGCAGAGCACTGCATTAAGCGCTTGGGAAGTACAATACAGCAATAGAGACAGTCCCTGCCAACAGCGGGTTTACAGTCTAGCGGGGGGAGACAGACATCAAAACAAGTAAACAGGATCAATATAGTAAAACGGCATCAATTTGTCCGACATGGGGCTCACAGTCTTAATCCCCGTTTTACAGATTAGGTAACTGAAGCCCAGAGAAATGAAGTGACTTGGCCAAAGTCACACAGCAGACATGTGGCAGAGCTAGGATTAGAACGCAGTTTCTTCTGACTTCTAGGCCTGGGCTCTATCCACTGGTGGACCCATCTTCGGTAGACGGCATCGCTTTGGACGCTCACCATGACTGTTCCTTCTGATTATTATTATTATTACTATTGATTGTTGTGGGCGGAGAATGTGTCCGTTTATTGTTGTAGTTTACCCTCCCAAGGGCTTAGCACAGTGTTCTGCACATATTAAGTGCTCAATAAATACGATTGAATGATCGATTAGTACCTGCAGGGCCCTGGCTGAACAGCCCACAGCCCCCTCAATCCAAGGAAAGGAGTTTTGTTGACCACACGGTAAAATGTCCACCCCTCCCCAACCTGTACCTAGGAGTACCTCCCGGTTGTACCTGAGTGTCCGGCTGTTCCGTCACCTCGGTGCCGTTGGCCAACGTGTAGGTCTCCGTGTAGCGCGGTCCCATCAGGTCCCTGTAAAACAGATGCTCATCACACAGCCCCCCTTGGGGCCCGGCCCAGCTCCCAGTCATCCATTCATTCATTCAGTTGTATTTATCGAGTGCTTACTGTGTGCAGACCACTGTACTAAGCGCTTGGGGGAGTCCAATAGAACAATAAGCAGACCCATTGCCTGCCCCCAACAAGCTTCCAATAGAGATGGTCTGTGTTCAGCTGTTCCCTCCTTCCAAACCACCTCCTAGAGGCTCTCCTGGTTTCATCCCTGATCCCTTAGGTGGCCCACCTGCAGAGGTTACTCTTGATTGGAGAAACTGAGTCAGGAAAAGAGCAAGGTGACGTTGCATGGCCCTTGTTCATTCATTCATTCATTCATTCATTCAATCATCATCATCAATCGTATTTATTGAGCGCTTACTATGTGCAGAGCACTGTACTAAGCATTATTGAGCACTTACTGTGCGCAGAGTACTGAACTAAGCTCGTGGGAGAGCACAATACAATGTTAAACAGACACATTTCCTGACCACAATGAGCTTACCACATATACAGGGAGACGAACATGAATATAAATACAAATATAAATGAGAAGCAGCGTGGCTCAGTGGAAAGAGCCCGGGTTTGGGAGTCAGAGGTCGTGGGTTCTAATCCCAGCTCAGCCGCTAGTCAGCTGTGTGACCTTGGGCAAGTCACTTCATTTCTCTGTGCCTCAGTTACCTCATCTGTAAAATGGGGATAAAGACTGTGAGCCCTATGTGGGACAACCTGATTACCTTGTATCTCCCTCAGCGCTTAGAACAGTGTTTGGCACAGAGTAAGCGCTTAACAAATACTAGCGTTATTATCATAATTATTATTATGAGAAGTAGCGTGGCTCAGTGGAAAGAGCCCGGGCTTTGGAGTCAGAGGTCATGGGTTCAAATCCCAGTTCCGCCACTTGTCAGTTGTGTGACTTTGGGCAAGTCATTTAACTTCTCCATACCTCAGTTACCTCATCTGTAAAATGGGGATTGACTGGGAGCCCCCTGTGGGACAACCTGATCACCTTGTATCCTCCCCAGCGCTTAGAACAGTGCTTTGCACATAGTAAGTGCGTAACAAATGCCATTATTATTATTATTATTATTGTTATTATCATCTTGTAACTTCCCCAGCACTTAGAACAGTGCTTGGCACATAGTAAGCGCTTAATAAATGCCATCATTATTATTATTATAAATCAAGAAATGACAGATATGGACATATTTACTACTCTTTTTGTTAATGATGTGCATATAGCTGTAATTCCATTTATTCTGACTGTTTTGACACCTGTCTACATGTTTTGTTCTGTTGTCTGTTTCCCCCTCCTAGACTGTTAGCCCGTTGTTGGGTAGGGACCGTCTCTATATGTTGCCGAATTGTACTTCCCAAGTGCTTAGTACACAGTAAGCACTCAATAAATACGATTGAACGAATGAATGAAAGTGCTGGGGGCTGGGAGCGGAGATGAATAAAGGGAGCAAGTCAAGATGACGCAGAAGGGAGTAAGAGAAGAGGAAAGGCGGCCTTAGTCAGGGAAGGCCTCTTGGAGGAGGTGGGCCTTCAACAAGGCTTTGAAAGCGGGGAGAGCCATAGTCTGTAGGTTATGAGGAAAGAGGGCATTCCAGGCCGGAGGCAGGATGTTGCCAACTTGTACTTCCCAAGCGCTTAGTACAGTGCTCTGCACATAGTAAGTGCTCAATAAATACAATTGATTGATTGATGTGGGAGCCCAAGGCCTTCCAAGATGGCCACTCAGAACCCCAGCCCAGCCAACACAGAAGCAGCCTGGCTCAGTGGAAAGAGCACGGGCTTGGGAGTCAGAGGTCATGGGTTCTAATCCTGGCTCCGCCACTTGTCAGCTGTGTGACTTGGGCAAGTCACTTCACTTCTCTGGGCCTCAGTTACCTCATCTGTAAAATGGGGATTAAGACTGTGAGCCCCGTGTGGGACAACCTGATTACCTTGTATCCCCCAGCGCTTAGAACAGTGCTTGGCACATAGTAAGCGCTTAACAAATGCCATAATCATCATCATTATCATCATCAACACAGCTGCCCAGAGCCCCAGAGCCAGCCCACAGTGACAGCAAGAGAAACCCAGAGAAAGGCAGCAGAGGCAGACCACGGAAGGAGCCAGGCCCTCACCGATTTCTCCGGAGGTGAAGGGTGTAATTGTCTTGTCTGGAGCCTATGACGTAGCTGACGCTTTCTGGATAGGAGTTCTGCATTGAGGAGGAAAACAAAATAGAATCAGAAATAGGGGCGGTGTTGGGGTGGGGGTGGGGGGGGCGGTACGAGAGATAGGAGGGCAAAGGGGATGGAGGGTCTGGAGGCCAATCCGACATCTCAGCATCCACACTGCCTCCATAGCCTTCAATTAATCAATGGCGATCAATAGCAATCAACAAGCGTTATTACTGAAGGTCTACTGCATGGAGCATCTAGGATATATTGTCCTCTCCCAAGTACTTAGTACTGTGCTCTGCACACAGTAAGCATTCAATAATCGAATTAGTAATAACAATTGTGGTATTTGTTAAGCACCTACTATGTGCCAGGCACTGTACTATGTACCAGGGTGGGTACAAGCAAATCAAATTGGACAGAGTTCCTGTTTTGTTTTGTTGTCTGTCTCCCCCTTCTAGACTGTGAGCCCGTTGTTGGGTAGGGACCATCTCTATATGTTGCTGACCTGTACTTCCCAAGTGCTTAGTACAGTGCTCTGCACACAGTAAGTGCTCAATAAATACGATTGAATGAATGAATGAATGTCCCACATGAGGCTCAATGCCCATTTTACAGATGAGGTAACTGTGGCCCAGAGAAGTAAAATGACTTGCCCAAGGTCACAGAGCAGACAAGTGGGAATGACAGGATTAGAACCCATGACCTTCCGACTCCTAGGACCATGCTCTATCCACTGAACCATGCTGCTCCCTGCCTTCAAGGACCTCTGATCTACCTGTGGACAGGGGCACTAAAATAAATGATAGGAGGAAGTAATGGAGTTTAAAACATAAGGGGGAGGCCTGAAACAACCCCCTTTTCATGTCCAACAGAAGATCACTCTCCCCCACCTTTAAAGTCTTAATGAAGGCCCATCTCCTCCAAGAGGCCTTCCCTCATTTCCTCTTCTCCTTTACTTGGATTTGCCCCCTTTATTCACCCCTCCCTCAGCTCCACAGCACTTATGCACATATCGGTAATTGATTTATTTATAATAATGTCTGTCTCCTCCTCAGGACTGCAAGCTTGCTGTGGGCAGGGACTGTGTCTACCAACTCTGTTGTAAACTCCTAAAGGCTTAGTACACTGCTCAATAAGTAAGTGTAATAAGAGCTCAATAAGTAGGATTGATTGATTGAAAACATATGCATATTATTGTCACAGGGGGTTGTGAGTCCTGTAAGGGTTTCCGACCTCCGGGAGATATTGAGTGAGGAGATGAGAGATTAATCAGGCTTGGAAGTGCAGATGTGGTTGCAGAACAGCTTTGAAGATAAGGAGACCTGTGATCTGCTGAATATGGAGGAGGATGGAATTCGGGAAAGGAGGGGGTTGTGAACAAGAGGTCTGGAGCAAGAGCAGAGAATGAGACCCAGTAAATTTTTCTCTTCTCCCTTTTCCCTTCCAGGAGGAAAATACCCTTCCTCTGACTGTCTGACACAGCCCCATACAACAGAGGCACCTTTGAAGCCATAGCCATAACTTCAAACAATCAATCAATGGTATTTACTGAGCACTTACTGTGTGAAAACACTGTACTAAGCGTTTGGGAGAGTATTCATTCATTCAATCGCATTTTTTTTAGCGCTTACTGTGTACAGGGTACTGTACTATGCACTTTGGAGAATACACAACAATAAACAGTGATATTCCCTGCCCACAACGAGTTTACAGACTAGAGGAGGGGGGAAACAGACATCAGTACAAATAAATAAAGTTACAGATATGTACATAAGTACTGTGGGGTGGGGAGAGGGGAAGAGCAAAGAGAGCAAGTCAGGGCAATGTAGAAGGGAGTGGGAGATGAGGAAAAGTGGAGCTTAGTCTGGGAAGGTCTCCTGGAAGAGATGTACCTTCAGTAAGTATTTGAAGGGGGGAGAGTCATTGTTTGTTGGATATGAGGGACAGCATTCCAGGCCAGAGGCAGGACATGGGCCGGGGGTACAATATAACAGAATTGGTAGAAACATTCCCTGCACATAACCCATAATGATAATAATAATGATGGTATTTGTTAAGCACTTACTATGTGGCAAGCACTGTTCTAAGCGCTGGGGTAGATCCAAGGTAATCAGGTTGTCCAACCTGGGGCTCACAGTCTTAATCCCCATTTTACAGATGAGGTCACCGAGGCCCAGAGAAGTGAAGAGACTTGCCCAAAGTCACACAGCTGATATCAGTGGCGGAGCCAGGACTAGAACCCATGACCTCTGACTCCCAAGCCCATGCTCTTTCCACAAAGCAACGCTGCTTCTCTGCTCAAAACCATGTCTCACCATCTAGACTATAAACTGGTCACAACGGGGGGCACGGAATGTGTCTGTTATATTGTTATATCGTACTCTCCAAAGCACTTAGTACAGTGCTCTCCACAAAGTAAGTGCTCAGGAAATACCATCAATTGAGTGAATATAACAGAGTTGGCAGGGACGTTCCCTGCCCTCAATGAGCTTGATTCGCTGTCCCACCCGGGGCTGGTCGTCTAAGCACAATTGGTTTTATGTCTGTCCTCCTAGAATGTAAACCCCTTGAGGGCAGGGATTTGTGCTTTCAAATTCTGTTCCAGTATAAGTGCACTGCACTGTGCTCTGCTCCCAGCAGTCGCTCAATCTCTAGCTACTGATTGATTGATTCATTCAATTGTATTTATTGAGCGCTTACTGTGTTTAGAGCACTGTGCTAAGAGGGCTTTCCAGACTAAGCCCCACTTTTCCTCATCTCCCACTTCCTTCTGCCTCACCCTGACTGGCTCCCATGGTTCTTCCCCCCTCTCCCTGCCCTAAAGCATTTATGTATATATCTGTCAATTTATTTATTTATATCTATGCCTATTTATTTGTATTGTTGTCTGTCTCCCCCACCCCAGACTCTGAGCTCCTTGTGGGCAGGGATTGTCACTCTTTATTACTGTATTGTATTTTCCCGAGCACTGTAAGTGCTCGGCACACAGTAAGTGTTTAATATGAATGAATGATGACTGAATGAATGAACTTGGGAGAGTCCAATAGAATGATAAACTGACACATTCCCTGTCCACAAAGAGCTTACAGTCTAGAGGGGAGACAGGCATTAATAGAAATGAATAAATGACAGATAAGGAAATAAGTGATGTGGGGATGGGAGTGGGGGATGAATAAGGGGAGCAAGTCAAGGCAAAGAAGAAGGGCGTGGGAGAACAGGAAAGGAGGGGCTTAGTCTGGGAAGACCACTTGGAGAAGTTGTTCCTTCAGTAAGCTTCCCTCTAGATTGTAAACTCATTGTTTGTTATATTGTTACACTGTACTAATAGTAAAAATAATAATTGTTTTGTATTCTCCCCAGCACTTAGTACAGTGCTCTGCACAGAGTAAATCGTTCAATAAATTTGATCGATGGATTGATTAACGCTCGTTGTAGGCAGGGAACAAGTTTGCTTATTGTTGTACTCTCCCACGCGCTTCGTTACAGTGTTCTGCACATAGTGAGCGCTCACTGAAAACGATTCAATGACTGAATGAGCTCTATTGTAGTGCACCCTCCCAAGCGCCTAGTACAGTGCCCTCCTCCTTCCCTCACCCCCAACGATCTGGCCTCCTACTTCATTAACAAAATTAAATCCATCAGGTCCAACCTCCCCAAAGTCTCTTCCCCCCTTTCTCCAACCCCCCGGCTCTCAACACTCTCTGCTACTCTCCCATCCTTCCCAGCGGTATCCTCAGAGGAACTCTCCTCCCTCCTCTCAAGTGCTACTCCGGCCACCTGTGCTTCTGACCCCATTCCCTCTCATCTTATGAAATCTCTCGCTCCATCCCTCCTCCCCTCCTTAACTTCCATCTTCAACCGCTCACTCTCCACTGGTTCCTTCCCCTCCGCCTTCAAACATGCCCATGTCTCTCCCATCCTAAAAAAACCCTCTCTTGACCCCACCTCACCTTCTAGTTATCGTCCCATATCCCTCCTACCATTCCTTTCCAAACTCCTTGAACGAGTTGTCTACACGCGCTGCCTAGAATTCCTCAACAACAACTCTCTCCTCGACCCCCTCCAGTCTGGCTTCCGTCCCCTTCATTCCACGGAAACTGCGCTCTCAAAGGTCACCAATGACCTCCTGCTTGCCAAATCCAACGGCTCATACTCTGTCCTAATCCTCCTCGACCTCTCAGCTGCCTTTGACACTGTGGACCACCCCCTTCTCCTCCACACGTTATCTGACCTTGGCTTCACAGACTCCGTCCTCTCCTGGTTCTCCTCTTATCTCTCCCGTCGTTCTTTCTCAGTCTCTTTTGCAGGCTCCTCCTCCCCCTCCCATCCTCTTACGGTGGGGGTTCCCCAAGGTTCAGTGCTTGGTCCCCTTCTGTTCTCAATATACACTCACTCCCTTGGTGACCTCATTCGCTCCCACGGCTTCAACTATCATCTCTACGCTGATGACACCCAGATCTACATCTCTGCCCCTGCTCTCTCCCCCTCCCTCCAGGCTCGCATCTCCTCCTGCCTTCAGGACATCTCCATCTGGATGTCCGCCCGCCACCTAAAGCTCAACATGTCGAAGACTGAGCTCCTTGTCTTCCCTCCCAAACCTTGTCCTCTCCCTGACTTTCCCATCTCTGTTGACGGCACTACCATCCTTCCCGTCTCACAAGCCCGCAACCTTGGTGTCATCCTCGACTCTGCTCTCTCATTCACCCCTCACATCCAAGCCGTCACCAAAACCTGCCGGTCTCGGCTCCGCAACATTGCCAAGATCCGCCCTTTCCTCTCCATCCAAACTGCTACCCTGCTCATTCAAGCTCTCATCCTATCCCGTCTGGACTACTGCACTAGCCTTCTCTCTGATCTCCCATCCTCGTGTCTCTCTCCACTTCAATCCATACTTCATGCTGCTGTCCGGATTATCTTTGTCCAGAAACGCTCTGGACATATTACTCCCCTCCTCAAAAACCTCCAATGGCTACCGATCAATCTGCGCATCAGGCAGAAACTCCTCACCCTGGGCTTCAAGGCGGTCCATCACCTCGCCCCCTCCTACCTCACCTCCCTTCTCTCCTTCTACTGCCCAGCCCGCACCCTCTGCTCCTCCACCACTAATCTCCTCACTGTACCTCGCTCTCGCCTGTCCCGCCATCGACCCCCGGCCCATGTAATCCCCCGGGCCTGGAATGCCCTCCCTCTGCCCATCCGCCAAGCTAGCTCTCTTCCTCCCTTCAAGGCCCTGCTGAGAGCTCACCTCCTCCAGGAGGCCTTCCCAGACTGAGCCCCTTCTTTCCCCTCCCCCTCGTCCCCCTCTCCATCCCCCCGTCTTACCTCCTTCCCTTCCCCACAGCACCTGTATATATGTATATATGGTTGTACATATTTATTACTCTATTTATTTATTTATTTATTTATTTTACTTGTACATTTCTATCCTACTTATTTTATTTTGTTGGTATGTTTGGTTCTGTTCTCTGTCTCCCCCTTTTAGACTGTGAGCCCACTGTTGGGTAGGGACTGTCTCTATGTGATGTCAATTTGTACTTCCCAAGCGCTTAGTACAGTGCTCTGCACATAGTAAGCGCTCAATAAATACGATTGATTGATTGATTGATTGATTGCAAATAGTAAGTGCTCAATAAATACCACTGATTGGAGGATTGATTGACCTGAATCTTTGAAATGAAGGCTCCAACCCTGTCGCAGCTCAGAGTGATTTGGGGGAGGGGAGATATTATAAATAAAGGAGGATTATCACTGGTATTTTACTCTGCTCCACAACCACAACATTTTATCTAGAGACAGGCGCATTAACAGGAAACCAGGAAACCCTTCCTTAACTAAATGCAGTGTCAGCTCGGCCCACATCAAAGAGAAAATCTGCAAATCAGTCCTCGGTCCAGGAGCAGAGACTCTGAGAGAGCCCAAACTCCAAACTGCAAGCAAACCCTAACCGTCAACTCTTAGCCCTCGGTGGACTGATACCATCGCTTATTACTGCTGCCAATGATAATGTGAAGAATCTTAATGATACAGATAACAGCAGTTTCTCAGAAACCCCTAGAATTTGCTCAATAAAACTCACAGTGGGAGTGAGACAAAAACACAGACAGAGAGGAGGAGACTCGACGAAAAACATCTCTTCTTACACTTTTGTCCCCGGGAGAGCCTCTGGACCAGGCAGGATTCCGGGCACAGTTGGGAGTTTAATATCTAATAATAATAATAATAACAATGACATTTATTAAGCGCTTACTATGTGCAAGCACTGTTCTAAGCGCTGGGGAGGTTATAAGGTGATCAGGTTGTCCCACAGAGGGCTCACAGTCTTAATCCCCATTTTACAGGTGAGGTAACTGAGGCACTGAGAAGTGAAGTGACTTGCCCAAAGTCACACAGCTGACAATTGGCAGAGCTGGGATTTGAACCCATGACCTCTGGCTCCAAAGCCCCATGCTCTTTCCACTGAGCCATGCTGCTTCTCTAATAGTAATAATAATAGTAATAGTATTACCGTATTAGTAGTAACAATTGTGGTGAAGTGCTATGTTCCATCATCAATCATATTTATTGAGCGCTTACTGTGTGCAGAGCACTGTACTGAGCGCTTGGGAAGTACAAGTTGGCAACATATAGAGACAGTCCCTACCCAACAGCGTACTGAGAGTTGGGGTGGACACAGGCAAATTGGGTTGGACACAGTTCCGGTCCCACGTGGGGCTCACAGTCTCAATCCCTATTTTACTGACAGGAAACTGAGGCCCAGAGAAGTAAAGTGATTTGCCCATGGTCACACAGCATACAAGTGGTGGGGCTGGGATGAGAAACCAGGTCCTTCTGACTCCCAGCCCCGTGCTCTATTCACTAGGGTGAGCTCCTCTTCTAGACTGTGAGCCCACTGTTGGGTAGGGACTGTCTCTATATGTTGCCAACTTGGACTTCCCAAGCGCTTAGTACAGTGCTCTGCACACAGTAAGCATGCAATAAATACAATTGATTAATTGATTGATAGTCATTTCCAAGCTGTTGGTTCTTTCCCCATAATAGGCTCCAGGTAGGAAGTGAGACTTGCAAAAGGTCTGGAGGCTTTCGGATAACGTGAGCTAGCTCAGTGAGGAGCCTTTATGTTTTAAAGGTATTTATTGAGCGCTTAGTATGTGCGGGGCACTGTACTAAGTGTTTGGGAGAGGACAGTACAACAGAGTTGAGAGTCACAATCCCAGTGCTCCAGGAATCGATATACATGTCTTCCCTAGATGTCCCAGTAGACAGAAGCAAACTGAGCTGAGAGGCTTTACCTAATTAGTAATTTCCCTCTACAGATTGTTCATTTTTTGTGACCTTCTGGCTGCAAAATGTCAAAGGTCGGGTGGTCTAGTGGTTAGAGCCCAGGCCTAGTAGTCAGGAGCTCACTAGGTCAGTGACTTTCTCACCAGTTAAGTAGTACTGGGAGCCAGAAGTGCATTGCTGAGAAACAGCATGGCCTAGTGGAAAGAACACCGTCCTGGAAGTCAAAAGATCTGGGTTCAAATCCCACCCCCACCACTTGTCTGCTGTGACCTTGGCTAAATCACGTCACTTCTCTGTGCCTCGGTTACCTCATCAGTAAAATGGGGATTGAGACTTGAGACGTTTGACAAGGGACTGTGTCCAACCCGATTTGCCTGTATCCACCCCAGCACTTAGTACAGTGCCTGGTACACAGTAAGTGCTTTGATTGATTGATTTCATTGTTATTTGTGTACAGTATTTAGGTGTCAGGTAATAACTGGTGGTTCATTACAGTATTGAAGGTTTAAAAAAGATGTTCTTTGGTTTAGCTGAATAATTCAGTCTCTTTAATAATTACATACTGATGAAACCCAAAAAGTCAGTGAGCCATTTAAAAATTTCAAGCTATTTATTTATTTATTTTACTTGTACATATCTATTCTATTTATTTTATTTTGTTAGTATGTTTGGTTTTGTTCTCTGTCTCCCCCTTTTAGACTGTGAGCCTACTGTTGGGTAGGGACTGTCTCTATATGTTGCCAACTTGTACTTCCCAAGCGCTTAGTACAGTGCTCTGCACACAGTAAGTGCTCAATAAATATGATTGATTGATTGATTGCTTAACAAATGCCATAGTTATTGTTACTGAGGGCAGGGCTCCCGTGAGCTGCTACTGCTGGGGTCTCCTAAGGGCTTAGCACGGAGTATATAGATCAGTCGATCAGCTGAGCAATGGTATTTATTGAGCAGTTGGGAAAGTACAGTGCCCAGAGCTTAGTACTGTGACTGACACATAGTAAGCGCTTAACAAATACCACAATTATTGTGACACTGCTCACTAGGCACTTAAATGCCCCTGATGGGAAGCTTTTGTCCTGCCTCTCGTGGCAGCCTGAGTAGCTCTTACGTGATTTCCCCCTTGTCACATACAACATGAAATAACTTGCTTTGTTCACCGTATTTAGCTATTTACACAAGAGCCTCCCTGCAATCCCCTCCTCTTGTGCAGCTCCTCTCTGCTCTCTACCCTCTACTGCAGAACTTCCTTCCTGCTTCGGGGAGTTCCCTAACCACACGGGCTCGGGATTGAGATCACTTCTCCCCTTCCCTTCTTCTTCTTTTTAAATTTTTTTTTTTGGTACATGTTAAACCCCGTCTCAGGATGACACCTGGAGAGTTTCCAGTCCTCTACCAGTCTGGCTATGGGAGGGAGAGTGAAGCAGAGGCCTGTCCGTTCCATTCCTGGCTTGGCCAGTGGCTAGCAAATGGCAGGTAATCTGCTACAAGTCAAAACTCACCTTTTCATTCATTCATTCAATCGTATTTATTGAGTGCTTACTGTGTGCACAACACTGTACTAAGTGCTATGTGACCTTAGTCATGTCCCTTAACTTCTCTGTGCCTCAGTTACCTTGGGAAATACAAGTTGGCAACATAGAGAGACGATCCCTACCCAACAACGGGTTCACAGTCTAGAAGGAGGAGACAGACAACAAAACAAAACATGTGGTCAGGTGTCAAGTCATCAGAATAAATAGAAGTAAAGCTAGACACACATCATTGACAAAATAGAATAGTAAATATATACAAGTAAAATAATAGAGTAATAAATCTGTACAAACATATATACAGGTGCTGTGCGGGGAAGGAGGTAGGGCGGGGGGATGGGGAAGGGGAGAGGAAAAAGGGGGCTCAGTCTGGGAAGGTCTCCTGGAGGAGGTGAGCTCTCAGTAGGGCTTTGAAGGGAGGAAGAGAGCTAGCTTGGTGGATGTGCGAAGGGAGGACATTCCAGGCCAGGGGGAGGACGTGGGCTGGGGGTCGATGGCGGGACAGGCGAGAACGAGGCACAGTAAGGCAGAGGAGGTTAGTGGCAGAGGAGCGGAGGGTGCGGACTGGGCTGTAGAAGGAGAGAAGGGAGGTGAGGTGGGAGGGGGCAAGTTGATGGACAGCCTTGAAGCCGAGAGTGAGGAGTTTCTACTTGATGCGTAGGCTGACTGGTAGCCACTGGAGATTTTTGAGGAGGGGAGTAACATATCCAGAGCGTTTCTGCATAAAGATGATCCAGGCAGCAGTGTGAAGTATAGACTGAAGTGGGGGAGAGACAGGAGGATGGGACATCAGAGAGGAGGCTGATGCAGCAGCAGCAGCATGGTAGAGAGTCAAGAGTGGAGATTCAAGTTTATTGCATGGAAGGAGGCAATGGTAAACCACTTCCATATTTTTACCAAGAAAACTCTAAGGATCCTTTACCAGAACGATTGCAGATGGAGGTGGGACATTCTGGGAGAGATGTATCCGTGGAGTCGCTATGAGTCGGAAACGACTCCACAGCATAGGACGAGACATGTTAAACACTTATTTATGTGTCAAACACTGTTCTAACCACCGGGTTAGGTACACGTTAATTAGGTCAGGCACAGTCCCTGTCCCACAGGGGGCTCACCATCTAAGTAGGAGGGAGGACAGGTATCGAATCCCCATTTTACAGTAGAGGAAACTGAGGCCGAGGGAAGCAAAGTGATTTGCCCAAGATCACGCAGCAAGCAATGGGCAGAGCTGGGATTAGAACCCTGGTGCTCTGAGTCCCGGGCCCATGCTCTTTCTACAAGGTTTGCCTCCACTGCTATCTCTATTTTTCTCTCCGTCCAGTGAGTGAGTGAGTGAGTCAGTCAGTCATATTTACTGAGCGCTTACTGTATATAGAGCACTGTACTAAGCACTTGGGAGAGTACACTAAAACAATAAAACAGACACAGTCCCTGCCCACAATGAGCTGACAGGCTAGAGGGGGAGACAGACCATGAGAAGCAGTGTGACTCAGTGGAAAGAGCAGAGGCTTGGGAGTCAGAGGTCATGGGTTCTAATTCCGCCCCTGCCACTTGTCTGCTGTGTGACTTTGGGCAAGTCACTTAACTTCTCTGGGCCTCAGTTCCCTCATCTGTCAAATGGGGATGAAGACTGTGAGCCCCACATGGGACAACTTTAGTACAGTGCTAAGCGCTAGTACAGTGGGTAGGGACCATCTCTGTATGTTGCCAACTTGTACTTCCCAAGCGCTTAGAACAGTGCTTTGCACTTAGTAAGCGCTTAATAAATGCCATCGTTATTATTATTATTACAGTGCTCTGCACACAGTAAGCGCTCAATAAATAACGATTGAATGAATGAATGAATGACAACCTGATCACCTTGTATCTACCCCAGCGCATAGAACAGTGATTGGCACATAGTAAGCGCTCAACAAATACCACCATTATTATTATAATAGAAATAAATAAATGACAGATATGGACATAAGTGCTGTGGTGCTGGGAAGGGATATGAATAAAGGGAGAATCTAGTCATGGTGACGCAGAGGGGAGTTGAAGAAAAGGAAAAGAGGGCTTTGTCAGGAAAGCCTACTGAGACTCACCTCCTCTAAGAGGCCTTCCCAGACTGAGCCTCCTTTTTCCTCTCCTCCTCCCCATCCCCTCTGCCCTACCTCCTTCCCCTCCCCACAGCACCTGTATATATGTTTGTACGGACTGATCACTCTATTTATTTACTTGTACATATTTACTATTCTATTTATTTTGTTAATGATGTGCATTTAGCTTTATTTCTATTTGTCCTGATGACTTGACACAGTCTACATGTTTTGTTTTATTGTCTGTCTCCCCCTTCTAGACTGTGAGCCCGTTGTTGGGTAGGGACCATTTCTATATGTTGCCAACTTGTACTTCCCAAGCGCTTAGTACAGTGTTCTGCACACAGTAAGTGCTCAATAAATACGATTGAATGAATGAATGATTGAAAGGCTGCAGTGGACAGAGCTTGGGCCTGGAAATCAGAAAGACCTGAGTTCTAATCCCAGTTCTGCCATTTGTCTGCTATCATCATCATCAATCGTATTTATTGTGCGCTTACTGTGTGCAGAGCACTGTACTAAGCACGTGACCTTGGGTAAGTGCTTCACTTCTCTGGGCCTCAGTGACCTCATTTGTTTTTGATGTTGGGGAGAGTTGGATATGAAAGGGAGGGAAGTCCAGGCCAGAGACAGAGTTTGGACAAGGGGTCAGTGGTGAGAAAGACCAGATCAAGGTACAGTGATAAGGTTAACATTAGAGTGAAGCGCACGGGCTGGGTTGGAGTAGAAAATTAGTGAGGTAAGATAGAAGGGGACGGTTGATTTGAGTGCTTTAAAGACAATGTTAAGGAGTTTTCTGTTTGATACAGAGGTGGATGGGCAATCACTGGAGGCTCATGAGAAGTGGAGAAACATGGACTGAATGTTTTATTAAAAAAATGATCTGGGCAGCAGAGTGAAAAATTGGCTGGAGATGGGAAGCAGGGAAGTCAGCAAGGAGGCTGACGCAGTCATCAAGGCCAGAGCAACGAGTTAGCTGTTTGGATGGATGGAGAAGAAGGGGTGGATTTTAGTGATATTGGGAAGTGGAACCGACAGGATTTAGTGACAGACTGAATGAGAGAGATGAGTTGAGGATAATGCCAAGGCTAGGGCTTGTGAGGCAGGAAGGATGGCGTAAATCATGGGAAAGTCAGGGGGAAGCCAGGATTGCTGTGGGAAGATGAGGAGTTCTGTTTAAGAACACATCTCTCATTCATTCATTCAATCGTATTTATTGAGCGCTTACTGTGTGCAGAGCACTGTACTAAGTGCTTGGGAAGTACAAGTTGGCAACATATAGAGACAGTCCCTACCCAACAGCGGGCTCACAGTCTCTCACTCCTTTAAATCAAGGTGGAACTTGGTGGGGCAGGTGGGGGGAGAGCCCCTCTAGAAATCCATTCAACTCGCTGTTATGTGCAGAACTTGGCAGGTGGGGCACAAAATGCCTATATAATCAATCAATCAATCAATTCATTGAGTTCTTATTGTGTACAGAGCACTGCATTAAGCACTTGGAGGAGTCCAAAATAGCTGGTAGATATGGTCCCTTCCCACAAGAGACATACCCTCTAATGGGGATACAGACACTGAAATGATTTTTATTTTAAGAGAAGCAGCGTGGCTCAGTGGAAAGTGCATGGGCTTTGGAGTCAGAGATCATGGGTTCAAATCCCGGCTCCGCCAATTGTCAGCTGTGTGACTTTGGGCAAGTCAGTCACTTTACTTCTCTGTGCCTCAGTTACCTTATCTGTAAAATGGGGATTAAGACTGTGAGCCCCCCGTGGGACAACCTGATCACCTTGTAACCTCCCCAGTGCTTAGAACAGTGTAAGCACATAGTAAGTGCTTAATAAATGCCATTAATAATAATAATAGTAGTACTAGTATTTACACTATAACTAATAATAACGGTATTTGTTAAGTCCCTGTCCCACACAGAGCTCATACCATAAGTAGGAGGGAGAAGGAGTATTAAATTCCTATTTCATAGATGAGGAAACTGAGGCACAGAGAAGTTAAGTGACTTGCCTAAGGTCACTCAGCAGGCAAGTGGTAGAGCTGGGATTAGAACCCAGATCCCCTGACTCTCAGGTGTTTCCCTGAAGTCACTGTGACACAGAAGGGCGAGAGATTAGGGTGAGAGATTAGTAAGGGAAGGCTTCCTGGAGCAGATAAAAATCACTTAACTAATCTTTGCTGCTTCCTCCTTCCTCCAAGCAGCACAGTTGGTAACCAAGCAGCACATCTGGGCTGTTATGAGTTTCATTTCCTTGCCACCACCCACGTACTCTCTGATGAGCAGAAAAGTGATCTAATGGTGGGCTGGAGAAAGGAAGGTTGGGGGAGAGGAGTGGGAGGAGGTTCCGGGACAGGGTTAAGAGAAAGAGGAAAAGGAGAAGGATGGAGGGGGAAAGGAGGGTGGAGAGGAGGCTAGCGAAGGAAGAGGAGGGGGAAAGGAGGGGGAAGAGGAGGGGGAAAGGAGGGGGAAGAGGAGGAGGAGGAAGAGAAAGAGGAAGAAGGGGAGGAAGACAAGGAAGAAGAGGAGAGGAAAGAGGAAGAGGAGAAAGAAGGAGCTGGAGGAGAAAATGGATTAAAAGAGGGGCAGATAAAATGAATAAACAGCCCACTGTCACTGGAAAGTGCCAGAAAATGGATTAAAAGAGGGGCAGATAAAATGAATAAACAGCCCACTGTCACTGGAAAGTGCCAGCACAGACCCTCAGAGAGACCCCCCAAAATGACAGCCACTTGGTCTGAAGATTGACCAGACTGATGAAGCACATCCCTGCAACCGGAGAGCCCGTCTACTTCATTTCACGGCAAGAAACAGCAGATGCGTGGACATGGGGTTCTCTTAAACTTGAGGGAATGGCAGGCAGAGTGGCTCAGTGGAAAGAGCCCGGGCTTTGGAATCAGAGGTCATGGGTTCAAATTCCAGCTCCGCCAACTGTCAGTTGTGTGACTTTGGGCACATCACTTAACTTCTCTGAGCCTAGGTTACCTCATCTGTAAAATGGGGATTAAGACTGTGAGCCCCCTGTGGGACAACCTTATCACCTTGTAACCTTCCCAGCGCTTAGAACAGTGCTTTGCACATAGTAAGCGCTTAATAAATGCCATCATTATTATTATTGTTATTACCCCCGGCACCCGGTTCCTTATAATGGTGGCCACTGGCTTCCTGACCCTCGGAGCCTCATTCATTCATTCATTCATTCAATTGTATTTATTGAGCGCTTACTGTGTGCAGAGCACTGTACTAAGCCCTTTGGAAGTACAAGTCAGCAACATATAGAGACGGTCCCTATCCAACACTCACTCCCTTGGTAAACTCATTCGCTCCCATGGCTTCAACTATCATCTCTGCGCTGATGATACCCAAATCTACATCTCCGCCCCTGCTCTCTCTCCCTCCCTCCAGGCTTGTATCTCCTCCTGCTTTCAGAACATCTCCATCTGGATGTCTCCCTGCCATCTAGAACTCAATATGTCCAAGACTGAACTCCTTATCTTCCCTCCCAAACTCTACCCTCTCCCTGACTTTCCCGTCACTGTAGATGGCACTACCATCCTTCCCGCCTCACAAGCCCGCAACCTTGGTGTCATCCTCGACTCGGCTCTCTCGTTCACCCCACACATCCAATCTGTCCCCAAAACCTGCCGGTCTCACCTCCACAACATGGCCAAGATCCGCCCTTTCGTCTTCATCCAGACCACTACCTTACTGGTTCAATCTCTCATCCTATCCCAACTAGATTACTGCATCAGCCTCCTCTCTGATCTCCCATCCTCCTGTTTCTCCCCACTTTAGTGTATATTTCACTCTGCTGCCCGGATCATCTTTGTACAGAAACACCTCAGACCCAAGGCGGCTCCGTGGTGGCCCTGGCCTGGCTTGGCCCGGCTCGGCTCGGCCTGGCACATCCAGAAAGAGGTCCTCGATTCTTGGTGTCCAGGGGCACAATCAATTCCATAAAGGGGAGATTCCAGGAGGAGTAGCCCCCAAAGTGGGTGAATGACAAGAGCTGAGCATTGGTGGGGCTCTTGTGGGTCCACCTGTGACCCCCCGACCACCACAAATCCATTGCCACAAGCCCACCATCCATCTGTACAGAGAAGCAGCATGACAGTGGAAAGAGCACGGATGTTGGAGTCAGAGGTCATGGGTTCAAATCCCGGCTCCGCCAATTGTCAGCTGTGTGACTTTGGGCAAGTCACTTCACTTCTCTGGGCCTCAGTTACCTCATCTGTAAAATGGGGATGAAGACTGTGAGCCCCCCCGGGACAACCTGATCACCTTGTAACCTCCCCAGTGCTTAGAAAAGTGCTTTGCACATAGTAAGCGCTTAATAAATGCCATTATTATTATTATTATTACTCCTCTTTGCCCAAGCTTAAGTGGGTGTGCCTGAAAATAAGATCCAAAGAAATCAAGTCATCCCCAGTTCCTTCTGGGGAGTCCCCCTACCCTGATGGAAAGAAACCACTCCTGGGAGTCAGAAGATCTGGGTTCTAGTCCCAGCTCTGCCTGAGGGGCCTTGGGCAAGTCCTTTGCCCTCCGTGGTGTAGTGGATAGAGCCCAGGCCTGGAAGTGAGAAGGTCCTGGGTTCTAATCCCAGCTCTGTCACTTGCCTGCTGTGTGACCTTGGGCAAGGCACTTCTCTGGGCCTCAGTTACCTCATCTGGAAAACGGGGATGGAGACTGTGAGCCCCATGTGGGACAGGGACTGTATCCAGCCCTATTTGCTTGTATCCACCCCAGGACTTTGAACAGTGCCTGGCACATAGTAAGTGCTTAACAAATACCACAATTATTATTATTAATCATTTCCTCCCTTTTGGATAAGATACCTGCTCTCCCTATGTCTTTGCTTGGAACAAGGTCTGTGTCCAATCTGATTATCTTGTATCTATTAGTGCTTTGGTGCGTGATCCCTACTTAATGAATATTATTATTATTTTGCTAGGTTGTAAGCTTCTTCAGGGCAGAGATCCTGACTGCTCACTCCCCCAAGCACTTAGTACAGAGCTGATTTATTGACTGACTATTCAGTGGGAGAAGGAGGACTGTTTCAGAGAACTTTCAGAGGCTAAGTCTTACGGATTTCAAGGCGAGATCTCTCCTGGCCCGAAAGGAAGGCAGTCGATGGGGTAACACCACCTCATACTGGTCCACGTGGGGCAGGAGGAGAGAGGAATGAGCCACGCTTGCTGGAGAGAGAAGAAAGCTGGTTAGGACATCGATCGGGGGTAGGAAGTCAGGGACGGGCTTGTCGGGGAGGGAAGGGAACCAATGTCCATTTCAGGGAATCAGCTGCTGAATGAGCCCCTCTTCGATCCCTTCGCGGCCCCCCAAGCTCCTTGCCTGTCCTGCCGTCAACCCCCGGCCCACGTCCTCCCCCTGGCCTGGAATGCCCTCCCTCTGCCCATCCGCCAAGCTAGCTCTCTTCCTCCCTTCAAAGCCCTACTGAGAACTCACCTCCTCCAGGAGGCCTTCCCAGACTGAGCCCCCTTTTCCCTCTCCTCCTCCACATCCCCCCTCCTTACCTCCTTCCCCTCCCCACAGCACCTGTATATATGTATATATGTTTGTACGTATTTATTGCTCTATTTATTTTATTTGTACATATTTATTCTATTTATTTTATTTTGTCAATATGTTTGGTTTTGTTCTCTTTCTCCCCCTTCTAGACTGTGAGCCCACTGTTGGGTAGGGACTGTCTCTATATGTTGCCAACTTGTACTTCCCAAGTGCTTAGTACGGTTCACTGCACACAGTAAGTGCTCAATAAATACAATTGAATGAATGAACCCCTCCTTCATCGCTGACGTTACCAGGCAGGGAACCACTCGGCAAGTCTTCCCCTTGCCACCTTCCACTGTCCATCACATCCCCTTCATCATGTTGGCAGATGGCCCCCTGGCATGGCAACCTGGCCTGGGGCCACGTGGCCCCTATGCCACAGGGTCTCAGCTGGTGCCTGCACATTTTGCCAACTTTCTCTCTGTACCTTGATCTCGCCTATCTCGCCACCGACTTCTGGCCCAAGTCCTGCCTCTGGCCTGGAACTCCCTCCCTCTTCATATCTGACAGGCAATTACTCTCTCCTCCTTCGAAGCCTTATTGAAGACACATTTCCACCAAGAGGCCTCCCACCCTCTCTGCGTCACCTTGACTTACTCCCTTTATCCACCCCCCTCCCGGGCCCCACAGCACTTATGTCCACGTCTATAATTTTATTTATTTCTATTAATGTCCATTTCCACCTCTTGACTGTCAGCTCATTGTGGGCATGGAATGTGTCTGTCAGATAATAATAATCATAATGATATTTGTTAAGTGCTTATTATGTGCCAGGCACTAAGTGCTGGGGTGGATACAAACAAATCAGGTTAGACTGCAAGCCCATTGTTGGGAAGGGACCGTCTCTATATGTGGCTCAGTGGAAAAAGCACGGGCTTGGGAGTCAGAAGTAATGGGTTCAAATCCTAGCTCCGCCACTTGTCAGCTGTGTGACTTTGGGTAAGTCACTTCACTTCTCTAGGCCTCAGTTCCCTCATCTGTAAAATGTGGATGAAGACTGTGAGCCCCCTGTGGGACAACCTGATCACCTTGTAACCTCCCCAGTGCTTAGAACAGTGCTTTGCACATAGTAAATGCTTAATAAATGCTATCATTATTATTATTATGTGCCAACCACTGTTCTAGGCATTGAGGTAGATACAAGGTAATGAGGTTGGACACAGTTCCTGTCCCACGTGGTCTTAATTCCAATTTTTCAGATGAGAGAACTGAGGCACAACAAAGTGAAGTGACTTGCCCAAGGTCACCCAGGGGACAAGCGACGGAGCCGAGATTAGAACCCATGTCTTCTGGCTCCCAAGCCCATGCTTTTTCCACTAGGCTACACTGCTTTCTGCAAGCTCTGCGATGAGAGTAACCACATGCTCAGATGCCGTCCCTGCCTCTGCGGCTCTGCGGACCCCATTCCCCACCCCCGTGAACTCGGCCCAGACCCCTCTGCCACCGGCAGCCCCGGCCTGGGTCCCCCCCCATCCCCAAACCTAGAAGCAAGACAGTGGCCTGGCAGGAGCTGGCTGAGAGTGGCTGCCCTGGCGGGACCCTGTGGCTTGTCCTTCCCTAGCGCTTAGTATAGTGCTCTGCACACTGTAAGCATTCAATAAATATGATTGAATTGAATTGTCCGAACCAGTTCAGGCTGGACCCGGATCTGCAGTATGGAATCCGCAGCCTGGCATTCTTCATGCCCCGCTGCTTAGGAGCCCTGCTGAAAGACTGTACTGCCCTCTCCCAAGCACTTAGTACAGTGCTCTACACACGGTTAGCGCTTAATAAATACATTAGACTGAATGACCTCTTCTCCCACTTCCTTCTGCATCACCCTGACTTGCTCCCTTTGTTCATCTACCTTCCCAGCCCCAAGGCACTTTTGTCCATATCTCAATCAATCGTATTTATTGAGCGCTTACTGTGTGCAGAGCACTGTATTAAACGCTTGGGAAGTACAAGTTGGCAACATATAGAGACAGTCCCTACCCAACAGTGGGCTCACAGTCTAGAAGGGGGAGACAGACAGCAAAACATACTAACAAAATAAAATAAATAGAATAGATATGTACAAGTAAAATAAATCAATCAATAAATAAATATGTACAAACATATATACAGGTGCTGTGGGGAAGGGAAGGAGGTAAAATGGGGGGATGGAGAGGGGGACGAGGGGGAGAAGAAGGAAGGGGCTCAGTCTGGGAAGGCCTCCTGGAGGAGGTGAGCTCTCAGTAGGGCCTTGAAGGGAGGAAGAGAGCGAGCTTGGCGGATGGGCAGAGGGAGGGCATTCCAGGCCCGGGGGATGACGTGGGCCGGGGGTCGATGGCGGGACAGGCGAGAACGAGGTACGGTGAGGAGATTAGCAGCAGAGGAGCGGAGGGTGCGGGCTGGGCTGGAGAAGGAGAGAAAGGAGGTGAGGTAGGAGGGGGTGAGGTGATAGACAGCCTTGAAGCCCAGGGTGAGGAGTTTCTGCCTGATGCGCAGATTGATTGGTAGCCACTGGAGATTTTTGAGGAGGGGAGTAACATGCCCAGAGCATTTCTGGACAAAGACAATCCGGGCAGCAGCATGAAGCATGGATTGAAGTGGGGAGAGACACGAGGATGGGAGATCAGAGAGAAGGCTGATACAGTAGTCCAGATGGGATAGGATGAGAGCTTGAACGAGCAGGGTAGCGATTTGGATGGAGAGGAAAGGGCGGATCTTGGCAATGTTGCGGAGCTGAGACCGGCAGGTTTTGGTGACGGCTTGGATGCGAGGGGTGAATGAGAGAGCGGAGTCGAGGATGACACCAAGGTTGCGGGCTTGTGAGACGGGAAGGATGGTAGTGCCGTCAACAGAGATGGGAAAGTCAGGGAGAGGGCAGGGTTTGGGAGGGAAGACAAGGAGTTCAGTCTTGGACATGTTGAGTTTTAGGTGGAGGGCAGACATCCAGAGGGAGATGTCCTGAAGGCAGGAGGAGATGCGAGCCTGGAGAGAGGGGGAGAGAGCAGGGGCAGAGATACAGATTTGGGTGTCATTAGCATGGAGATGATAGTTGAAGCCGTGGGAGCGAATGAGGTCACCAAGGGAGTGAGTGTAGATCGAGAACAGAAGGGGACCAAGAACTGAACCTTGGGGAACCCCCACAGTAAGGGGATGGGAGGGGGAGGAGGAGCCTGCAAAAGAGACTGAGAATGAACGACCGGAGAGATAAGAGGAGAACCAGGAGAGGATGGAGTCTGTGAAGCCAAGGTCGGATAGCGTGTTGAGGAGAAGTGGGTGGTCCACAGTGTCGAAGGCAGCTGAGAGGTCGAGGAGGATTAGGATGGAGTATTAGCCGTTGGATTTGGCAAGCGGGAGGTCATTGATGACCTTTGAGAGGGCAGTTTCCATGGAATGTAGGGGACGGAAGCCAGACTGGAGGGGGTCGAGGAGAGAGTAGGTGTTGAGGAATTCGAGGCAGCACGTGTAGACAACTAGTTCAAGGAGTTTGGAAAGGAATGGTAGGAGGGAGATGGGGCGATAACTAGAAGGTGAGGTGGGGTCAAGAGAGGGTTTTTTTAGGATGGGAGAGACATGGGCATGTTTGAAGGCAGAGGGGAAGGAACCAGTGGAGAGTGAGCGGTTGAAGATGGAGGTTAAGGAGGGGAGAAGGGATGGAGCAAGATATTTCATGAGATGAGAGGGAATGGAGTCAGAAGCACAGGTGGCCGGAGTAGCACTTGAGAGGAGGGAGGAGAGCTCCTCTGAGGACACTGCTGGGAAGGATGGGAGAGTAGCAGAGAGTGTTGAGAGCCGGGGGGTTGGAGAAGGGTGGGGAGTGACTTTGGAGAGGTCGGACCTGATGGATTTAATTTTGTTAATGAAGTAGGAGGCCAGATCGTTGGGGGTGAGGGAAGGAGGAGGGGGAGGAATCGGGGGCCTGAGAAGGGAGTTGAATGTACAGAAGAGCTGGCGGGGATGATGGACATGGGTGTCAAGGGAGGAGAAATAGTTTTGTCTGGCAGAGAAGAGGGCTGAGTTAAGGCAGAAAAGGATAAACTTGAAGTGAACGAGGTTGGCATGGTGTTTAGACTTTCGCCAGCAGCGTTCGGCAGCTCGAGCATAAGAGCGAAGGAGGCAGACAGTGGCAGTGATCCAGGGCTGTGGGTTAGTGGTACGAGAGCGGCTAAGGGAAAGGGGAGCAAGGGAGTCTAGCTGAGTAGAAAGGGTAGAGTTGAGAGCAGTAATCTGATCGTCAATACTGGGTAGAGAGGAGAGGGAGGCGAGGTGGGGTGTGAGGCGCCCCGAAAGATGGATGGGGTCAAGAGAGCAGAGATCTCTGTGAGGGAGTAATATGGATTTACAGGGGAAAGGAGTGTGAGTGAGGAGGCAGGTGAGATTACGATCAGAGAGAGGGATTTCAGAGTTGGTGAGGGTGGACACAGTGCAGCGAAAGGAGATGATGAGGTTGAGAGTATGACCAAGTTGGTGAGTGGGTGAGGTGGGGTGGAGCAAGAGGTTGGCAGCGCCAAGGAGAGATAGAAGGCGGGCGGCAGAGGAGTCATCAGGAGTCATCTGACATTCATTTATTTCTATTCATGTCTGTCTCCCCCATTCTAGACTGTAAGCTCGTTGTGGGCAGGGAATGTGTCTGTTTATTGTTATATGGTGCTCTTTCAAGTGCTTAGGACAGTGCTCTGCACTCATTCATTCATTCATTCAATCAATCACATTTATTGAGCACTTACTGTGTGCAGAGCTCAGTTCTAAGCAGTTAGAAAGTACAATACAGCGTTAAAGAGAGACAATCCCTGTCCACAACGGGCTTACAGTCTAGAGGGGGTGAGACAGACAACAAGTAAATAGGGAATATGATTGAATGAATGAGTGAATGACCACCATCTCAGGGTGGTCAGTGTCTGCATCTCTGGGTAATGGTCTTTCTCCACACCCTGCACATCTCTTACGTCCCTACGTCTCTGGATGCACGCCTTTTTTTTATAATAGCATTTACTAAATGCTTACTATGTGCAAAGCAATCAATCAATCAATCATATTTATCGAGCGCTTACTATGTGCAGAGCACTGTACTAAGCGCTTGGGAAGTACAAATTGGCAACATATAGAGACAGTCCCTACCCAACATTGGGCTCACAGTCTAAAAAGCACTGTTCTAAGTGCTGGGGAGGTTCCAAGGTGATCAGGTTGGCCCACGGGGGGCTCACAGTCTTAATCCCCATTTCACCTTTTCCCACCTGCTTGGGCAGTCCTTTGCCTGGACTTTGATGGCAAGTTAAGCACCAGGGCTGTGCCCATCCCCAGACCCCAGGCAACCTTTGTGCTGAGCCAGGGGAGGGGGCAGAGGGGAGACAGCTTGGTGGGCAGTCGGGGCCTCAAGGACGGCCAGCCCGCCTCTTGGCTGGCTCCCCAGAAGGGGTCAAAAGCCCTAACTTTCTGTTTTGAAGGTGAGGGGAAGGGGAAAGAAGACTGGGAGGGGTCAAGCTTCAAAATAATAATAATAATAATAGCATCTGTTAAGCGCTTACTATGTGCAAAGCACTGTTCTAAGCACTGGGGAGGATGCAAGGTGATCAGGTTGTCTCACGTGGGGTTCACAATCTTAATCCCCATTTTACAGATGAGGTAACTGAAGCACAGAGAAGTTAAGTAGCTTGCCCATCGTCACACAGCTGACAAGTGGCGGAGCTGGGATTAGAACCCATGACCTCTGACTCCCAAGCCCGTGCTCCACTGAGCCACGCTGCTTCTCATGATGGTATTTGTTAAGTGCTATGTGCCAAGAATTCGTTCATTCATTCAATTGTATTTATTGAGTGCTTACTGTGTGCACAGCACTGTACTAAGCGTTTGGAAAGTACAAGTTGGCAACATATAGAGACAGTCCCTGCCCAACAATGGGTTCACAGTCTAGAGGGGGGAGACAGACAACAAAACAAAACATGTAGAAAGGTGTCAAAATCGTCAGAATAGAATTAAAGCTATATGCACATCATTAACAAAATAAATAGAATAGTAAATACGTGCAAGTAAAATAAAGTAATAAATCTGTACAAATATATTGGCATATAGTAAGCACTTAACAAATACCATTATTATTATTATATACAAGTGGTTTGGGAGGGGAAGGAGGTAGGGCAGTGGGGATGGGGAGGAGGAGAGTTGTTCTAAGCGCTGGGGTAGATATAAGATTATCAGGTTGTCCCACGTGGGGCTCACAGTCTTAATCCCCATTTTACAGACGAGGGAACTGAGGCCCAGAGAAGTGAAGTGACTTACCCAAAGTCACACAGCTGACAAGTGGCGGAGCCAGGATTAGAACCCATGACCTCTGACTTCCAAGCCTGGGCTCTTTCCACTAAGCCACGCACTCCCAGAAAGCTGCCATTCTGGAGCTTTCCAGCCCTCCTGACTGGACTGGACTGGACTCCCCCTTCTAGACTGTGAGCCTGCTGTTGGGTAGGGACCATATCTATATGTTGCCAACTTGTACTTCCCAAGCGCTTAGTACAGTGCTCTGCACACTGTAAGCGCTCAATAAATACAATTGAATGAATGAATGAATGAATGGAAACTCTCAGGCCTTGACCGAGACCTGGGCCGCCCGAGGGGCAAGTCTGTGCCGCTACACCGCTGGCCCTCAAGGGCTGCCCATCCCAAAGGCGTCAGGAGATGATGGGGAGGAGAAAGAGCAGCAAGTTCTAATCTGGGGGCCCCACTTGTCTGCTGTGTGACCTTGGCCAAGTCACGTCACTTCTTTAGCTCTCTTCCTCCCTTCAAGGCCCTACTGAGAGCTCACCTCCTTCAGAAGGCCTTCCCAGACTAAGCCCCTTCCTTCCTCTCCCCCTCGTCCCCCTCTCCATCCCCCATCTTACCTCCTTCCCTTCCCCACAGCACCTGTATATATGCATATATGTTTGTACATATTTATTACTCTATTTATTTATTTATTTATTTCACTTGTACATATCTAGTCTATTTATTTTAGTTTGTTAGTATGTTTGGTTTTGTTCTCTGTCTCCCCCTTTTAGACTGTGAGCCCACTGTTGGGTAGGGACTGTCTCTATATGTTGCCAACTTGTACTTCCCAAGCGCTTAGTACAGTGCTCTGCACACAGTAAGCGCTCAATAAATACGATTGATTGATTGATCTGTAAAATGAGGATTGAGACTGTGAGCCCCATGAGGGACAGAGACTGTGTCCAACACAATTTGCTTGGATCCACCCCAGAGCCTACTACAGTGTCTGGCACATAGTAGGCACTTAACAAATGCCATTACTATTATTGTTATTATTATTATTATTATTAATGATAATAATGATGGTATTTATTAAGTGCTTACTAGGTGCAAAGCACTGTTCTAAGCACTGGGGAGGTTAAAAGGTGATCAGGTTGTCCCCCGGTGGGCTCACAGTCTTAATCCCCATTTTCCAGATGAGGGAACTGAGGCCCAGAGAAGTTCAGTGACTTGCCCAAAGTCACACAGCCGACACTGGTGGAACCGGAATTTGAACCCATGACTACTGACTCCAAAGCCCGGGCTCTTTCCACTGAGCCACGCTGCTTATTATTATTATTATTGGGCAGAAGCAGAAGTAATGTGGTTTAGCAGATAGAGCCCGGTCCTGGGAGTCGGAAGGACGTGGCTTCTATTCCCAGGTCTGCCACATGTCTGCTGTGTGACCTTGGCCAAGTCACTTCACTTCTCGGGGGCTGAGTCACCTCATCTGTAAAATTGGGATTGGGACTGTGAGCCCCATAAGAGACAGGGACTGTGTCCAACCTGATTGGCTTGTATCTACCCCAGCGCTTGGACAGTGCTTGATACATATCTTGTACATATCTATTCTATTTATTTTGTTAATATGTTTTGTTTTGTTGTCTGTCTCCCCCTTCTAGACTGTGAGCCCACTGTTGGGTAGGGACCATCTCTATATGTTGCCAACTTGGACTTCCCAAGCGCTTAGTACAGTGCTCTGCACACAGTAAACGCTCAATAAATATGATTGATTGATTGATTGATTGATTGATTGATATATAGTAAGCACTGAACAAGTACCATTATTTTTTTTATAGGCGTGAGGAAAAACAGCAGGGAGAGGGAGTATAGACAGCAGGGCTCTGGAGATGATCAGATGATGCAATTTGTGAGTGCTTAATAATAATAATGATCCCTTCCCCACAGCACCTGTATATATGTATATATGTTTGTAACATATTTATTACTCTATTTATTTATTTTACTTGTATATATCTATTCTATTTATTTTATTTTGTTAATATGTTTGGTTTTGTTCCCTGTCTCCCCCTTCTAGACTGTGAGCCCACTGTTGGGTGGGGACCGTCTCTATGTTGCCAACTTGTACTTCCCAAGAGCTTAGTACAGTGCTCTGCACACAGTAAGTGCTCAATACATACGATTGATTGATTGATTGATTGATTAAGTGCTTACTATGTGCAAAGCACTGTTCTAAGCACTGGGGAGGTTACAAGGTGATCAGGTTGTCCCATGGAGGCTCACAGTCTTCATCCCCATTTTACACATGAGGGAACTGAGGCACAGAGAAGTGAAGTGACTTGCCCAAAGTCACACAGCTGACAAGCGGCGGAGCCGGGATTTGAACCCATGACCTCTGACTTCCAAGCCCAGGCTCTTTCCACTGAGCCACACTGCGTCAAGCGCTTGGGAGAGTCCACTAGAAGAGAATGAGCAGACCCGTTCCCTGTCCATACTGAGCTTCCAGTGTAGAGGATGGAGGGAATGCCAATGAGACTGGGCCAAGTGCTTAATACAGTGCTTGGCACACAGTAAGTGCTCAGTAAATACGACTGAATGAATGAATGAATGAATGAATGAATGAATGAATGGGCCCGTCCCTGGACAGCCACCCAAATTCCCAGCTCCAGCAGTTTCCCGGGAGCCACAGGATGAAGTCTGTCGGGGGCCTGGTCAGGGAAGAGGCCAGGGCTGCTCACCTCAGGCCTGAAGACCTGAAGACTGAGCCCCTTCCTTCCTCTCCCCCTCGTCCCCCTCTCCATCCCCCCATCTTACCTCCTTCCCTTCCCCACAGCACCTGTATATATGTATATATGTTTGTACAGATTTATTACTCTATTTATTTATTTATTTATTTTACCTGTACATATCTATCCTATTTATTTTATTTTGTTAGTATGTTTGGTTTTGTTCTCTGTCTCCCCCTTTTAGACTGCGAGCCCACTGTTGGGTAGGGACTGTCTCTAGATGTTGCCAGTTTGTACTTCCCAAGCGCTTAGTACAGTGCTCTGCACATAGTAAGCGCTCAATAAATACGATTGATGATGATGATGATGAAAACAACTCCACCGGAGAACCTGGATGGAATTGGCCCGCTTCCGTAGTCACAGAGGAGGGCAGAGGCCCCCACACTGGCTGCCCCTTGTGGGTAGAGAACATTTCTGGAAAAGCAGCGTGGCTCAGTGGAAAGAGCCCGGGCTTTGGAGTTCGGTCATGGGTTCAAATCCCCACTCCGCCACTTGTCAGCTGTGTGACTTTGGGCAAGTCACTTCACTTCTCTGGGCCTCAGTTCCCTCCTCTGTAAAATGGGGATGAAGACTATGAGCCCCCCGGGGGGACAACCTGATCACCTTGTAACCTCCCCAGCGCTTAGAACAGTGCTTTGCACATAGTAAGCGCTTAACAAACACCATTATTATTATTATTATCATTATTATTATTATTATTATCATTTTTTACCAACTCTGGCTTAGTGCATAGAGCACAGGGCTGGGAGTCAGAAGGTCGTGGGTTCCAATCCTGCCCCACCACTTATCTGCTGTGTGACCTAGAGCAAGTCACTTCACTTCTGTCGTGGCTCAGTGGAAAGAGCACGGGCTTTGGAGTCAGGGGTCACGTGTTCAAATCCCAGCTCTGCCAACTGTCAGCTGTGTGACTTTGGGCAAGTCATTTCACTTCTCTGGGCCTCAGTTCCCTCACCTGTAAAATGGGGATTAAGACTGTGAGCGCCCCCGTGGAACAACCTGATCTCCTTGTAACCTCCTCAGCGCTTAGAACAGTGCTTTGCACATAGTAAGCACTTAATAAATGCCATCATTATTATTATTATTATTATTATTATTCTTTGGGCCTCAGTTACCTCATCTGTAAAATGGGAATGAAGACCGTGAGACCCACGTGGGACAGGGACTGTGTCCAACCTGATTACATTGTTATCAACTCCAGCGCTGAGAACAGCGTTCAGCACATAGTAAGCACTTAACAAATACCATTATTATTGTTGTTATTACTACTCTCCCAAATGCTCTGTACAGTGTTCTGCACACAGTAAGTGCTCAATAAACATCACTGATGGATTGACTGCTGGGAGATTCTCCCTATCAGGAAAGCGCATAGCTTAGAGAGAGTCTGGTCTGGTGGGAAGAGCATGGGGCTGGGAGACAGAGGACCTGGGTTCTAATCCCTTGTCTGCCACATGTCTGCCGTGTGACTTCTTGGTGCCTCAGTTTCCTCAACTGTGAAATGGGGACAAAATACCTGTTCTCTTTCCCCTTTGAACTGTGAGCCCTAGATCAATCAATCAATCAATCGTATTTATTGAGCGCTTACTGTGTGCCAAGCACTGTACTAAGCACTTGGGAAGTACAAGTGGGCAACATATAGAGACAGTCCCTACCCAACAGTGGGCTCACAGTCTAAAAGGGGGAGACAGAGAACAAAACCAAACATACTCACAAAATAAAATAAATAGAATAGATATGTACAAGTAAAATAAATAAATAAATAGAGTAGTAAATATGTACAAACATATATACATATATACAGGTGCTGTGGGGAAGGGAAGGAGGTAAGATGGGGGCAATGGAGAGGGGGACGAGGGGGAGAGGAAGGAAGGGGCTCAGTCTGGGAAGGCCTCCTGGAGGGGAGAGGGACTGTGTCTGGTGTGCTTATATTGCATCTACCCCAGTGCTTACTACAGTGTTTGGCACCTACTGGTCACGGAATTTGTTAGGCGCTTATTATGTGCCAAGCACTGTTCTAAGCACTGGGGTAGATAGATAACAAGTTAATCAGGTCAGACACAGTCCCTGTCCCACACGGGGCTCACAGACTAAGTAAGCACTTTACAAGTACCGCAGTTACTATTAGGTATTAGCACCCATGGGGAAACTGAGGCTCAGAGGAGGAATAAGGGGACATCCATGACATCTCAGCATGAACAAGAGATACCACTGGGATGACTCCTTTTTTTAAAAAAACCATGGTATTTGTTAAGCACTTACATCTTGTCAGGCACCGTCTTAAGTATTGGACACAGTAATCAGGTTGGACACAGTCCCTGTCCCACTTGGGGCTTACAGTCTTAATCTCCATTTTATTATTAATAATAATAATAATAATAATAACTGTGGAGTTTGTCAAGTGCTTACTGTGTGTCAGAAGCTGGGGTGGATACAAGCAAATCGGGTTGGACACAGTCCCTGTCCCACTTGGGGCTCACAGTCTCAATCCCCATTTTCCAGATGAGGGAACTGAGGGCCAGGGAAGTGAAGTGGCTTTCCCAAGGTCACACAGCAGACAAGTGGCAGAGCTGGGATCAGAACCCAAGACCTTCTGACTCCCAGGGAGAGGCTCTATCCACCACGCCAGGCTGCTTCTCTACGACTGCTCAAAACCCCCTTGCCTTTGAGGAAACTGAGCAGAGCAGGCAGCAGGAAGGCTGAAGCAGAGCAGCTCAGTGGAAAGAGCCCGGGCTTGGAAGTCGGAGGTCATGGGTTCTAATCCCGGCTCCGCCACTTGTCAGCTGTGTGACTTCGGGCAAGTCACTTCACTTCCCTGGGCCTCTGTTACCTCATCTGTAAAATGGGGATTAAGACTGTGAACCCCATGTGGGACAACATGATTAACTTGTATCCCCCCCCAGCGCTTAGAACAGTGTTTGGCACATAGTAAGCACTTACAAGTGCCATTATTATCATTATTACTATTATTATTATCCTTGCCCACACCCCTTCCCTGCCCCCCCAATTAAGACTGTGAACCCCATGTGGGACAACATGATTAACTTGTATCCCCCCCTCAGCGCTTAGAACAGTGTTTGGCACATAGTAAGCACTTACAAGTGCCATTATTATCATCATTACTATTATTATTATCCTTGCCCACACCCCTTCCCCGTCCCCCCATCCAATGGACCCAGAATTCCTTCCATTCCGAGAGACACCCCCCCGACCATTCATTCATTCATTCAATCATATTCATTCATTCATTCAATCGTATTCATTCACTCATTCAATCGTATTCATTCATTCATTCAATCGTATTTATTGAGTGCTTCCTGTGTGCAGAGCACTGTACTAAGCGCTTGGGAAGTACAAGATGGCAACATATAGAGACGGTCCCTACCCAACAGTGGGATCACGTGCAGAGCACTGTACTAAGCACTTGGGAAGTACAAGTCGTCAACGTATAAAGATGGTCCCTATCCCGGCTCCACCAGATGTCTGCTGTGTGACCTTGGGCAAGTCACTTAACTTCTCTGAGCCTCAGTTATCTCATCTGTAAAATGGGGATTAAGACTGCGAGCCCCACGTGGGTCAACTTGATCACCTTGTATCCCCCCCAGCGCTTAGAACAGTGCTCTGCACATAGTAAGCGCTTAACAAATGTCATCATTATTATTATTATTACCCAACAACGGGCTCACGGTCTAGAAGGGGGAGACAGACAACAAAACAAGACATGTATGACCCTGCCCGGCATCTTCGGCGGCTGCTTCCCTGCCCCATCGCCCCTGCCCAGGGAACGTGGTAGCCGGTGAGCCTGGCATCCAGCGAGCTGGTCCCCGGAGAGCTGGCCCCTAGCCCAGAGCCTTGCCCCACACATCCTGTGAATCACGTTTCTTTCACTGTTGCAGAGAGAAAATCATTTCCTACAGCTCTGACCCTACCCCGCTACATACATAAGTGTGATGAGTCTGGGGAAGGGGAGGGGCGGGGATGACCTACTGAGAGCTCACCTCCTCCAGGAGGCCTTCCCAGACTGAGCCCCTTCCTTCCTCTCCCCCTCGCCCCCCTCTCCATCCCCCCCATCTTACCTCCTTCCCTTCCCCACAGCACCTGTATATATGTATATATGTTTGTACATATTTATTACTCTATTTATTTATTTATTTTACTTGTACATATCTATTCTATTTTATTTTGTAGTATGTTTGGTTTTGTCTCCCCCTTTTAGACTGTGAGCCCACTGTTGGGTAGGGACTGTCTCTATATGTTGCCAATTTGTACTTCCCAAGCGCTTAGTACAGTGCTCTGCACACAGTAAGCGCTCAATAAATACGATTGATGATGATGATGATGATGACCTGTCCTCAGTGAGACGGAGCCCGGGCCTCAGAGTCCGGAGGAATTAGGTCCGAACGTCGGTTCTGCCCCTTGTCTGCTGTGTGACCGCGGGCAGGTCACTTGGCTTCTCTGGGCCTCAGTTACCTCATCTGTAAAATGCGGATGAAGACTCGGGTAGGGACCGTCTCTGTGTGTTGCCAACTTGTACTTCCCAAGCACTTAGTACAGTGCTCTGCACACAGTAAGCGTTCAATAAATACGATTGATTGATTGATTGACTCTGAGCCCCATGTGGGACAGAGGCTGGGTCCAGCCTGATTATCTTATATCTACCCCAGCACCTAGTACAGTGTCTGGCACATATTAAGCGCTTAACAAATATCATAAATATCTGTAAAATGGGGATGAAGACTGAGCCCCATGTGGGACAGAGCCTGGGTCCAGCCCAATTGTCTTGTATCTACCCCAGCACCCAGTACAGTGTCTGGCACATATTAATCAATCAATCAATCAATTGTATTTATTGAGCATTTACTGTGTGCAGAGCACTGTACTAAGCTCTTGGGAAGTACAAGTTGGCAACATATAGAGACAGTCCCTACCCAACAGTGGGCTCACAGTCTGAAAGCGCTTAATATCATAAATATCTGTTAAATGGGGATGAAACCTGAGCCCCATTTGGGACAGAGCTTGGGTCCAACCCAATTATCTTGTATTTACCCCAGCACAGTGTCTGGCACATAAAAAGCTCTTAACAAATATCATTTAAAAAAGAAGCTTACAGCTGGGAAGATGCAATAGAGTAGCAGAGTATCCCAAAGCTCTGAAGCAGTTTGGCTTACTTTGCTTTATGAAATGTTAATGAAGCTTAGTCAGTCAATTGTATTAACTGAGCACTTACTGTGAGCAGAGCACTGTACTAAATGCTTGGGAGAGTACACTATAAACAGAGTTAATAATGATAATAATCATGGTATTTGTTAAGTGCTTATTAGGTGCAAAGCACTGTATTAAGCGGTGGTGCGGGTGCAAGCAAACCAGGTTGTACACAGTCTCTGTCCCACGTGGGGCTCACAGTCTCAAATCCCCATTTGACAGATGAGGGAACTGAGGCCCAGAGAAGTGAAGTGACTTCACACAGCAGATAAGCGGTGGAACCAGTATTAGAACTCATGCCCTTCTGACCCCCAGATCTGGGCTCTAGACATGTTCTCTGCGTACAGTGAGCTTACAGTCAATCAACCAGTCAGATTTACTGAGCACTTACTGTGTGCAGAGCAATGTACTAAGCACTTGGGAGAGTAAACTATAACAGAGTTGGTAGACATGTTCCCTGCCCACAACAAGCTTAAAGTCAATCAGTTGCATTTATTGAGTGCTTACTGTGTGCAGAGCACTGTACTAAGTGCTTGGGGGTGTAAACTATAATAGAGTTGGTAGACACATTCCCTGCTCCACAGTGAGCTTCCAGTCTAGAGGTTAATCTCTGGAGATGATCCCATTCGGGGACACTCTGTAGAATCTCCCAACCTGATTTTTGCAAACTTTATACTACAAAGTGGCTGGACTTCCTGAGCAGAGGGGAGGAGCTGGGGAAGAAGGAGGGAGGCCAATCACCATCATCATCATCATCATCATTACTATCATCATCATCATCGTATTGGTTAAGCACTTACTATGTGCCAAGCACTGTTCTAAGCGCTGGGGTAGTTACCGGCTAATCAGGTTGGGCACAGTCCCTGTCCCACATGGGGCTCACAGTCTTAATTCCCATTTTACAGATGAGATAACTGAGGCCCAGAGAACTGAGGTGACTTGCCCAAGGTCACACAGCAGACAAGTGGCGGAACCAGGATTAGAACCCAAGACCTCTGATTTCCAAGCCCGCGCTCTTTCCACTAGGCTATGCCGCTACTACTGAGTGAAATATCACAACCTTTAGCAGCACTCTACAGCTCCCTGCCTTTCCTCTCCCCCTCATTCTTAGATTGGAAGCTCCCTGAGGGAAAGGATTGGGATAGTGTCTTCTAATAATAATAATGATGATGGCATTTGTTAAGCCCTTACTATGTGCCAAGCACTGTTCTAAGAACTGGGGTAGATACAAGGTAATCAGGTTGTCACATTTGGGGCTCACAGTCTTCATCCCCATTTTACAGATAAGGTCACTGAGACACAGAGAAGTGAAGGTCACACAGTGGACAAGTCTATTAAGCCCTTGGCCCAGTGTTCTGCACACAATAGGCAGCTCTCACTAAATTCTATTGTCTCCAAAGAGGACGGAAGTGCTGGGGTAATAACAATAATAATAATAATAATAATGAAATGTATTAATTGGGGTAATAATAACAATAATGGCATTTATTAAGCGCTTACTATGTGCAAAGCACTGTTCTAAGCGCTGGGGAGGTTACAAGGTAATCAGGTTGTCCCAAGGGGGCTTACAGTCTTAATCCCCATTTTACAGATGAGGTCACTGAGGCACAGAGAAGTAAGGTGACTTGCCCAAAGTCACACAGCTGACAATTGGCAGAGCTGAGATTTGAACCCATGACCTCTGACTCCCAAAGCCTGTGCTCTTTCCACTGAGCCACGCTGCTTCTCAGTATAAGCAACTGAGACACAGTTCCTGCCCACACAAGGTTCACAGGGGGAGGGAATCACAGGGATCATCCCCACTTTTAGAGGTGAGGAACTGAGGCCCAAAGAAGCAAAGTGACTTGACCAAGGTCACACAGCAAGCAAATGGCAGTGCTGGGTTCTAATCCCGGGTCTCCTGATTCCAAGGCCTGTGGCTCATCATCATCATCATCATCAATCGTATTTATTGAGCGCTTACTGTGTGCACAGCACTGTACTAAGCGCTTGGGAAGTACCCTATCCACTGGGCGACACTGCCATTCCACCCTCCCCTGGAGGACAGAGCCTGGTTTGGTGAGGGAGGGCAATGAGACACAAGGAGAAGTAGCATGGTCTAGTGGATAGAGCATAGGCCTGGGAATCAGAAGGATCTGGGTTCTAATCCCGGCTCCACCACTTTTCTCCTGTGTGACCTCCGGCAAGTCACTTCGCTTCTCTGTGCCTCAGTTATCTCATCTATAGAATGGGAATAATAATAATAATGGTATTTGTTAAGCGCTTACTATGTGCCAAACACTGTTCTAAATGCTGGGAGAGATATAAGGTTTTCAGGTTGTCCCACAGAGGGCTCACAGTCTTAATCCCCATTTTACAGATGAGGTAACTGAGGCACAGAGAAGTGAAGTGACTTGCCCAAAGTCACACAGCTGACAAGTGGCGGAGCTGGGATTAGAATCCATGACCTCTAACTCCCAAGCCCATGCTCTTTCCACTAAGTCACGCTGCTTCTCTGTGAGATTGTGAGCCCGTTGTTGGGTAGGGACTGTCTCTATCTATTGCCGACTTGTACTTCCCAAACACTTAGTACAGTGCTCTGCACACAGTATGAGCTCAATAAATATGATTGAATGAATAATAATAATAATGATGGCATTTATTAAGCACTTACCATGTGCGAAGCACTGTTCTAAGTGCTGGGGAGGTTACAAGGTGATCAAGTTGTCCCACATGGGGCTCACAGTTTTAATCCCCATTTTCCAGATGAGGTAACAGGCACAGAGAAGTTAAGTGACTTGCCCCAAGTTACACAGCTGACAAGTGGTGGAGTCAGGATTTAAACCCATGACCTCTGACTCCAAAGCCCATGCTCTTTCCACTGAGCAATGCTGCTTCCCTATGAATGAATGAATGAATGAGATTAAGACTGAGTCTCCTTTGGGACAGGGACTCTGTACAACCTGATTAGCTTCCATCTACACCAGCGCTTAGTACAGTGCCTGGCACACAGTGAGCGCTTAACAAAATAAAGAAAGAAAAGGAGTCCCGTCCGACAGGGTTGGAAGCATGAGAAGGAGCCCACGTCCTCCCCCGGGCCTGGAATGCCCTCCCTCCGCCCATCGGCCAAGCTAGCTCTCTTCCTCCCTTCAAGGCCCTACTGAGAGCTCACCTCCTCCAGGAGGCCTTCCCAGACTGAGCCCCTTCCTTCCTCTCCCCCCCCGTCCCCCTCTCCATCCCGCATCTTACCTCCTTCCCTTCCCCACAGCACCTGTATATATGTATATATGTTTGTACATATTTATTACTCTATTTATTTATTTATTTTACTTGTTCCTATCTATTCTATTTATTTTATTTTGTTAGTATGTTTGGTTTTGTTCTCTGCCTCCCCCTTTTAGACTGTGAGCCCACTGTTGGGTAGGGACTGTCTCTATATGTTGCCAACTTGTACTTCCCAAGCGCTTAGTACAGTGCTCTGCCCACAGTAAGCACTCAATAAATACGATTGATTGATTGATTGATTGATTGATTGATTGATTGAGCCGGGGAAGGGCAGTCTGGGCAGGACATGCTAGTGGGCAGCTGCTAGAAGCTGGGAGAGGTGGTCAGGGTGAAAAGCCCAGAGATAGAACAAGTCCGAAGGGCTGACCGAACCTCCGCCTTTCACCAGGATGGTTGGGGGGGTCACAGATCTCGGCCGGACCGGGGGCCGGAGGGCCGCGGGATGACCCCACTTGACCATCATTATCATCATCATCATCATCAATCGCATTTATTGAGTGCTTACTGTGTGCAGGGCACTGTACGAAGCGCTTGGGAAGGCCCTTTTAGACTGTGAGCCCACTGTTGGGTAGGGACTGTCTCTATATGTTGCCAACTTGTACTTCCCAAGCACTTAAGACAGCGCTCTGCACACAGTAAGTGCTCAATAAATACGATTGATGATGATGATGATGACAGCTCAGTGACCTTCTGAAGGTTGGCCCTCTTCCCCATCCACCTGCCCTCCCATCCAGGCAGGGCCTGGGACAGAAGAGCACAAACCACCCAAGCTTCCCACCCTCCAGGCTGCAAAGGTTACGGAGTGGGGAACTCCAGGGGACGATGACAGAGGAAGGAGGAGGAAGGAGGAGAGCTCTCCCTTTCCAATAATAATAACTGTGGTATTTGTTAAGCGCTTACTATGTGGCAGGCACTGTACCAACAGCTGGAGTGAATACAAGGAAATCGAGTTGGACACAGTCCCTGTCCCACGAGGGGCTCAGTCACGATCCCTGTTCACAGATGAGATAACAGAGGCCCAGAGAAGCGAAGTGACTTGCCTAAGGTCACACAGAAGACAAATGATAGAGCCGGGATTAGACCCCGTGACCTACTGACTCCCGTGCCCATGCTCTGTGATAATAAAACTAATACTACTACTACTAATAATAATGATGGCATTGATTAAGCGCTTACTATGTGCAAAGCACTGTTCTAAGCGCCGGAGAGGTTACAAGGTGATCAGGTTGTCCCACAGGGGGCTCACAATCTTAATCCCCATTTTACAGATGAGGTAACAGGCACAGAGAAGTTAAGTGACTCGCCCAAAGTCACACAGCTGACAATTGGCGGAGCTGGGATTTGAACCCATGACCTCTGACACAATCAATCAATCAATTGTATTTATTGAGCGCTTACTGTGTGCAGAGCACTGTACTAAGTGCTTGGGAAGTACAAGTTGGCAACATATAGAGACGGTCCCTACCCAACAGTGGGCTCACAGCCTAGACTCCAAAGCCCATGCTCTTTCCACTGAGCCACGCTGCTTCTCAAAGACTAATACTATAAATTAATACTATAATAAGACTAATACTGCAAATACTAATAAAGAAGCAACGTGGCTCAGTGGAAAGAGCACAGGCTTGGGAGTCAGAGGTCATGGGTTCAAATCCCAGCTCCACCACCTGTCAGCTGTGTGATTTTGGGCAAGTCACTTCACTTCTCCCTCATCTGTAAAATGGGGACTAAGACTGTGAGCCCCACGTGGGACAACCTGATCACCCTGTATCCTCCCTAGCACTTAGAACAGTGCTTTGCAAGTAGTAAGTGCTTAACAAATGCCATCATCATTATTACTATTTAATACTACTACTACTACTATTACTTATAATAATAATGGTATTTGTTATCCACTACACCCTGAGTTCTCCTGGGTCTCTGTTGTCACTACCATCCTTCCCGTCTCACAAGCCCGCAACCTTGGTGTCGTCCTCGACTCCACTCTCTCGTTCACCCCTCACATCCAAGCCATCACCAAAACCTGCCGGTCTCAGCTCCGCAACATTGCCAAGATCCGCCCTTTCCTCTCCATCCAAACTGCTACCCTGCTCATTCAAGCTCTCATCCTATCCCATCTGGACTACTGCACCAGCCTTCTCTCTGATCTCCCATCCTCGTGTCTCTCTCCACTTCAATCCATACTTCATGCTGCTGCCCGGATTATCTTTGTCCAGAAACGCTCTGGGCATATTACTCCCCTCCTCAAAAACCTCCAATGGCTACCAATCAATCTGCGCATCAGGCAGAAACTCCTCACCCTGGGCTTCAAGGCTGTCCATCCCCTCGCCCCCTCCTACCTCACCTCCCTTCTCTCCTTCTCCAGCCCAGCCCGCACCCTCCGCTCCTCGGCCGCTATCGCCTGTCCCGCCATCGACCCCCGGCCCACGTCATCCTCCGGGCCTGGAATGCCCTCCCTCTGCCCATCCGCCAAGCTAGCTCTGTTCCTCCCTTCAAGGCCCTGCTGAGAGCTCACCTCCTCCAGGAGGCCTTCCCAGACTGAGCCCCTTCCTTCCTCTCCCCCTCGTCCCCCTCTCCATGCCCCCATCTTACCTCCTTCCCTTCCCCACAGCACCTGTATATATGTATATATGGTTGTACGTATTTATTACTCTATTTATTTATTTATTTTACTTGTACATATCCATCCTATTTATTTTATTTTGTTGGTATGTTTGGTTTTGTTCTCTGTCTCCCCCCTTTTAGACTGTGAGCCCACTGTTGGGTAGGGACTGTCTCTATGTGTTGCCAATTTGTACTTCCCAAGCGCTTAGTACAGTGCTCTGCACATAGTAAGCGCTCAATAAATACGATTGATGATGATGATGATGAATGGGTGAGGCCAGGCAGAGCCTCCTGGAGACTGGCTCCCTCAGGATCCCTGGACCCAGGCCGGGCCATTGTCAATCAATCAATCGTATTTACTGAGCACTTACTGTGTGCAGAGCACTGTTCCCCCCTTCCCCAGCCCCTGCAGGCCACGGAAGCAGAAGTCAGGCCATGGCCAGTTGGCCTGCTGAGAACAACAACAAGGCCTAAAATGACTTTTCAGATCACAGGGAACCGCCCAGCCCCGACTTCTGCTTTTTTCACCTGGGTGCTGCAATGACACTTGTTTACTCTCCTCTGGCTCTTTGATAAGACTCATTCCATCTCAAGCGATAGAGTGGAGTCGGGGCTTGGATCTACGACCCTCCCTCTCTGGGTGTCCAGCACGGGACCCTCCCCGCTCTCCCGGACCCCAGAGGCCAGGCAGATAATAATAATAATGATCATAATTCTGGTATTTGTTAAGCATTTACTATGTGCCAGGCACTGTACTAAGCACTGGGGTGGATCTTTTTAGACTGTTGGGTAGGGACTGTCTCTATATGTTGCCAACTTGTACTTCCCAGGAGCTTAGTACAGTGCTCTGCACACAGTAAGCGCTCAATAAATACGATTGATTGATTGACTGATTGATCTAAGCAAATCAGGCTGGACACAGTCCCTGTCATCATCATCATCAAGATTGATTGACTGATTGGCTACTGGCTTGGCATAGTGGATAGAGCTCAGGCCCGGGAGTCAAAAGGGTGTGGGTTCCAATCCTGCTTCCACCACTTTCTGTTGCAATAATAATAATAATTGTGGTATTAAGCACTTACTATGTGCCAGGCACTGCCCTAAGTACTGGGGTAGTTACAAGATATGACCTAGGGGAAGTCATTTCCCAGAGAAGCAGCGTGGCTCAGTGGAAAGAGCCCGGGCTTTGGAGTCAGAGGTCATGGGCTCAAATCCCGGCCCCGCCACTTGTCAGCTGTGTGACTTTGGGCAAGTCACTTAACTTCTCTGGGCCTCAGTTCCCTCATCTGGAAAATGGGGATTAAGCCTGTGAGCCCCACGTGGGACAACTTGATTACCTTGTATCTACCCCAGCACTTAAAACAGTGGTTTGCACATAGTAAGCGCTTAATAAATGCCATTATTATTATTATTATTATTTCACTTCTTTGTGCCTCAGTTCACTCATCTGTAAAATGGGGATTGAGACTGGGAGCCCCACGTGGGACAGGGATTGTTTCCAACCTGATTTGCTTATGCCCACCCCAGCGCTTAGTACAGTGCCTGGCACCCAATAAATGCTTAACTGAAAGCTCATTATGGTTAGGGAATGTGTCTATTTATTGTTCTATTGCACTCTCCCTAGCCCTCAGTACAGTGCTCTGCACCTGGTAATTGCTCAATAAATATGATTGAATGAATGAATACCATTATCATTACCATTATTATTACGGGGAGCAATGCGCTGTACTAAATGGCTGGGAAATCGCGGCTCTGCCACTTATTCATTCATTCATTCAATCGTATTTATTGAGTGCTTACTGTGTGCACAGCACTGTACTAAGCACTTGGGAAGTACAAGTCGGCAACATATAGAGATGGTCATTTAATCATTCATTCAATCATATTTATTGAGCATTTACTGTGTGTAGAGCACTGTACTAAGCGCTTGGGAAGTACAAGTCGGCAACATATAGAGATGGTCATTTAATCATTCATTCAATCATATTTATTGAGCATTTACTGTGTGTAGAGCACTGTACTAAGCGCTTGGGAAGTACAAGTCGGCAACATATAGAGATGGTCATTCATTCATTCATTCAATCATATTTACTGAGCATTTACTGTGTGCAGAACACTGTACTAAGCGCTGGGGAAGTACAAGTCGGCAACATATAGAGATGGTCATTTATTCATTCATTCAATCATATTTATTGAGCATTTGCTGTGTGCAGAGTACTATACTAAGCGCTTGGGAAGTACAAGTCGGCAACATATAGAGACGCTCCCTACCCAACAACGGGCTCACAGCCTAGAAGGGGGAGACAGACAATAAAACAAAACATGTAGACAGGTGTAAACGTCGTCAGAATAAATAGAATTGTAGCTCTATGCACATCATTAACAAAATAAATGGAATAGTAAATATGTACAAGTAAAATAAATAGAGTAATAAATCCGTACACACACACACACATATATTTATAGGTGCTGTGGGGAGGGGAAGGAGGTAGGGTGTGGAGGATGGGGAGGAGGAGAGGAAAAAGGGGGTTCAGTCTGGGAAGGCCTCCTGGAGGAGGTGAGCTCTCAGTAGGGCTTCGAAGGGAGGAAGAGAGCTAGCTTGGTGGATGTGCATGGAGGGAGGGCATTCCAGGCCAGGGGAAGGACGTGGGCCGGGGGTCGACGGCGGGACAGGCGAGAATCAATCAATCAATCAATCGTATTTATTGAGCGCTTACTGTGTGCAGAGCACTGTACTAAGCGCTTGGGAAGTCCAAGTCGGCAACACATAGAGACGGTCCCTACCCAACAGCGGGCTCACAGTCCAGAAGGACGAGGCCCAGTGAGGAGGTTAGTGGCACCAGAGGAGCAGAGTTTGTGAGCTGGGCTGGAGAAGGACAGGAGGGAGGTGAGGGAGGAGGGGGCGAGGGGATGGACAGCTTTGAAGCCAATAGTGAGTAGTTTTATTTTATTTTTTATTTATATTGTATTTCTTGAGCGCTTACTGTGTGCAGAGCACTGTACTGAGCGCTTGGGAAGTACAAGTCGGCAACATATAGAGACGGTCCCTACCCAACAGTGGGCTCACGGTCTAAAAGGGCTCACAGTCTGAAAGAGTTCTCAGCCGTGTGACTTTGGGTAAGTCATTTCACTTCCCTGAGCCTCAGTTCCCTCATCCGTAAAATGGGAATGAAGACTGTGAGCCCCTTGGGGAACGATCCGATTACCCCGTATTTCCCCCAGCGCTTAGAACGGTGCTTGGCACCGAGTAAGCGCTTAGCAAAGGCCCTGCCCGTCGCGACGGTCATCCGGGGGAGGGGCCCGGGCAGCGGGCACGAAGCGGCCCCGCTTCCACCTACCTCCGAGCCGGCGGGAGGGACACGGGCACAGCCACAGCCACAGCAACAGCCACCAGCACGGGCACCGGCCCGGGCCCGGGCCCGGCCACCGGCCCGCCCCCACCATGGGCCCCGGGGGCTGGGCGCCGGGAAAGCCGGACACCGCACGGAGCTCTGCACTCCGGGCTCTGCACTCTGCGCCCTAAGCCCTAAACCCTGGGCTCTGCGATCTGCGCCCTAAACCCTAAGCCCTGCGCTCTGCGCCCTAAGCCCTGAGCTCTGCTCCTTAAACTCTGCGCCCTAAATCCTGGGCTCTGTACTCTGCGCCCTGAGCTCTGCACCCTAAGCCCTGGGCTCTGTACTCTGTCCTCTGAGCTCTGGACCCTGAGCCCTAAACCCTAAGCCCTGCGCTCAGCACTCTGCGCCCTAAGCCCTAGACTCTGCGCTCTGCACTCTGCGCCCTAAACCCTGGGCTCTGCACTCTGCGCTCTGCGCCCTGAGCTCTGCACCCTAAGCCCTAAGCCCTGGGCTCTGTACTCTGCGCTCTGAGCCCTGAGCCCTAAGCCCTGCGCTCAGCACTCAGCGCCCTAAGCCCTTGACTCTGCGCTCTGCACTCTGAGCTCTGCGCCCTAAGCCCTGTGCTCTGAGCTCTGCACTCTGAGCTCTGCGCCCTAAGCCCTGTGCTCTGAGCTCTGCGCCCTAAGCCTTGGGCTCTGTACTCTGTGCCCTAAGCCTTGGGCTCTGTACTCTGCGCCCTAAGCCCTGGGCTCTGCGTTCTGCACTCTGCGCCCTAAGCCCTGAGCTCCGCTCCTTAAACTCTGCGCCCTAAACCCTGGGCTCTGCACTCTGCGCCCTAAGCCCTGGGCTCTACACTCTGCACTCTGCGCCCTAAGCCCTGAGCTCTGCTCCTTAAACTCTGCGCCCTAAGCCCTGAGCTCTGCTCCTTAAACTCTGCGCCCTAAACCCTGGGCTCTGTACTCTGCGCTCTGTACTCTGCGCCCTGAGCTCTGCCCCCTAAACCCTAAGCCCTAAACCCTGGGCTCTGCGCTCTGCACCCTGAGCTCTGCGCCCTAAACTCTGTGCCCTAAACCCTGGGCCCTGCACCCTGAGCTCTGCGCCCTAAACCCTGGGCTCTGCACTCTGAGCCCTTGCGGCCTAAACCCTAAGCCCTAGACTCTGAGCTTTGCGCTCTGCACCCTGCTCGCTGCACTGAGGGCTGTGCACTGTGTGCTCTGCGCTCTGCTCGTCCTCTGAGCGGTCCCGGCCCCGCCCCGGCCCCGGTGACTCAATCCCTTGGGTCCCTCCCCTCCCCTCCCCTCCCAGGCCCGGCTGCTCCGCCCTCGGGGCTCCCGCCCAAATAATAATGATGGCATTTATTAATCAATCAATCAATCAATCAATCAATCGTATTTATTGAGCGCTTACTGTGTGCAGAGCACTGTACTAAAAGCTTGGGAAGTACAAGTTGGCAACATATAGAGACGGTCCCTACCCAACAGTGGGCTCACAGTCTAGAAGGGGGAGACAGACAACAAAACATATTAACAAAATAAAATAAATAGAATAGATATGTACAAGTAAAATAAATGAATAAATAGAGTAATAAATATGTACAAACATATATACAGGTGCTGTGGGGAAGGGAAGGAGGTAAGGTGGGGGGATGGAGAGGGGGAGGAGCTTACTATGTGCAAATCACTGTTCTAAGCGCTGATGAGATTACAACGTGATCGGGTTGTCCCACGGGGGGGCTCACAGTCTTAATCCCCATTTTCCAGATGAGGTCACTGAGGCCCAGAGAAGTGAAGTGACTTGCCCAAAGTCGCCCAGCTGACAATGGGCGGAGCAGGATTTGAACCCATGACCTCTGACTCCAAAGCCCGGGCTCTTTCCACTGAGCTACGCACAGCCAGGGAAGGAGGGCTTCCCGGAGGAGGGGAACGGTCCCCCAGGCCACCCCAAGTCCCCAGGACAGCCCAGAGGAGCTCCACCGGGGGGAGAGTTCCACCCACTTCCAGTGACTGTGTAATAATAATAATAATAATAATGGCATTTGTTTAGCGCTTACTATGTGCGAAGCGCTGTCCTAAACGCTGGGGGGAGGGGAATACAAGGTAATCAGGTTGTCCCCCGTGGGGCTCACAGTCTTAATCCCCATTTTCCAGATGAGGTCACTGAGGCCCAGAGAAGTTAAGTGATTTCCCCAAAATCACACAGCTGACAAGTGGCAGAGCGGAATTAGAACCCATGACTTCTGGCTCCCAAACCCATGCTCTTTCCACTGAGCCATACTGCTTCTCTTGTGTAATAATAGTAACGGCATTTATTAAGCGCTTCCTATATGCAAGGCACTGTTCTAAGCGCTGTGGAGGTTACAAGGTGATCAGGTTGTCCCCATGTGGGACTCACAGTCTTAATCCCCGTTTTACAGATGAGGGAACTGAGTCACAGAGAAGTTAAGGGACTTGCCCAGAGTCACACAGCTGACAAGTGCAGAGCCGGGATTAGAACCCATGACCTCTGACTCCCAAGCCCGGGCTCTTTCCACTGAGTCATGCTGATGAGAGGAAGGGGGTGCAACAAATAGTAAGTGTCATGGAGTTGTTTCCGATTCATAGCAACTCCATGGATATGCTTTCTTTGGAACGTCCTGTCCTCTGCCATAATCCACAACCTTGCTAACGGTTTTTTCATTACTGTTGTTAGGGTCTCTCTCCACCTGTATATATGTATATATGTTTGTACATATTTATTACTCTATTTATTTATTTATTTATTTTGCTTGTACATGTCTATTCTATTTATTTTATTTTGTTAGTATGTTTGGTTTTGTTCTCAGTCTCCCCCTTTTAGACTGTGAGCCCACTGTTGGGTAGGGACTGTCTCTATATGTTGCCAACTTGTACTTCCCAAGCGCTTAATACAGTGCTCTGCACACAGTAAGCGCTCAATAAATACGATTGATGATGATCTAGCTGCCGAGCTGCCTCTTCCACGTTTTCCCTGGGCTTTTCCTAGCATGAGTGTCTCTTCCAGAGAATCGGTCCCCTCCTGAGGATGTGTCCAAAATATGCTCATCTAAATCGAGTTATTTGGCCTTCCAAAAACCACTTTGGTTTAATTTGCTCTAAAATCCACTTGCATGTGCTTAATAATAATAATTATCATAATGGCATTTCTTAAGCGCTTACTATGTGCAAAGCACTGTTCTAAGCGCTGGGGAGGTTACAAGGTGATCAGGTTGTCCCACGTGGGGCTCATAGTCTTAATCCCCATTTTACAGATGAGGGAACTGAGGCTCAGAGAAGTGAAGTGACTTGCCCACAGTCACACAGCTGACAATTGGCCGAGCTGGGATTTGAACCCCTGACCTCTGACTCCAAAGCCTGTGCTCTTTCCACTGAGCCACGCTGCTTCTCTACATGCTCAATAAATTCCACTGACTGACTCCCTAAGCTCTTCCGTAATAATAATAATAATGATAATTACTGTGGTATTTGCTAAGCACTTACTATGTGCCAGGCATCTACTAAGCGCTGGGGTCAATACAAGCAAATAGTCCCTGTCTCAAGAGGGGCTCACAGTTTCGATCCCCATTTTACAGATGAGGGAACTGAGGGAACTGAGGCCCAGAGAAGTGAATTGACTTGATAAGTGAGAAGCAGCGTGGCTCAGTGGAAAGATCACGGGCTTGGGAGTCAGAGGTCAGGGGTTCACATCCCGGCTCCACCGATTGTCAGCTGCGTGACTTTGGGCAAGTCACTTTACTTCTCTGGGCCTCAGTTACCTCATCTGTAAAATGGGGGTGAACACTGTGAGCCCCCCGTGGGACAACCTGATCACCTTGTAATCTCCCCAGCACTTAGAACAGTGCTTTACACACAGTAAGCGCTTAACAAATACCATCATTATTAAGTGGGGGAGGCGGCATTAGAACCCATGACCTTCTGATTCCCAATCAATCAATCAATCATACTGATTGAGCACTTACTGTGTGCAGAGCACTGTACTAAGTGCTTGGGAAGTACAAGTTGGCAACATATAGAGACAGTCCCTACCCAACAGTGGGCTCACTGTCTAAAAGGGGGAGACAGAGAACAAAACCAAACATACTAACAAAATAAAATAAATAGAATAGATATGTACAAGTAAAATAGAGTAATAAATATCTACAGACATATATACATATATTCCCAGTCCTGTGCTCTTGTCTCCCTCTAGTGTACTAGTTCAGTAATAATAATAATAATAATAATAATAATAATAATAATAATAATAATGGCATTTATTAAGCGCTTACTATGCCCCTGCACTTAGCACAGTGCTTGGTGTATAGCAAGCACTTAACAAATGTGAGCGCTCACCTTCTCCAGGAAGCCTTCCCAGACTGAGCCCCCTTTTTCCTCTTCCCTCCCCATCCCGCCCGCCCTACCTCCTTCCCATCCCCACGGCACTTGCATATATTTGTACAGATTTATTACTCTATTTATTTTACTTGTACACATTTATTTTACTTGTACATATTTACTATTCTATTCATTTGTTCAATCGTATTTATTGAGCGCTTACTGTGTGCAGAGCACTGTACTAAGCGCTTATCAATCTCTTATGAAATGGCTTCTGCATTACAAGATGAATTCACTCTTGCTCACCACACTTACTTTATTATGAAATCCCCAGAGAAAATCAATTCTCTGTCATCTAAATGCTTGTCTTACAGCTCTGTCTGGCCTCAATTTCTTTCTGGCATGCCACTATTAATATAGAGGCATATCACAAAAGTCTACCTGGGTTCTTACTTTCCCTGTGTATTCAAGCACAAGTGTTTTCATTTGTTCATTCATTTCTTCAATTATACTTATTGAGTATTTACTGTGTGCAAAGCACTGTACTAAGCGCTTGGGAGAGTACAACATAACAATAAACAGGCACATTTCCCTGCCCACAACAAGCCTAAAGACTGCCACACAGTCTAAAGGGGGAGGCATACATTAATAGACATACATACACAAACACAAATAAATTCTATTTATTTTGTTAATGATGTGCATATAGCCTTAACTCTATTTGTACTGACGATTTTGACACCTGTCTACATGTTTTGTTTTGTTATCCGTCTCCCCCCTTCTAGACAATGAGCCCGTTGTTGGGTAGGGACCGTCTCTCTAGGTTGCCAACTTGTACTTCCCAAGCGCTTGATACAATGCTCTGCACACAGTAAGCACTCAATAAATACGACTGAATGAATGAATGAACAAATACCACAAGTATCATTATTATTTATTATGCTATTAATACTCAATGCATTGGGAAGATTTCTCAGGATGGATGGATTGATAACTGGGGTGTTCTCTGTCACTTAGAGAAAAAAGAATGGGCCAGGAACACAGGAGAGAAAGTGCATTTCATTCATTCATTCATTCAATTGTATTTATTGAGCACTTACTGTGTGCAGAGCACTGTACTAAGCATTTGGGAAGTACAAGTTGCCAATATATAGAGACGGTCCCTACGCAACAATGGGCTCACAGTCTAGCATTTGAGAGAGATAGGTGGGCATAGTGAGGAGATTAGCGGCAGAGGAGCGGAGGGTGCGGGCTGGGCTGGAGAAGGAGAGAAGGGAGGTGAGGTAGGAGGGGGCGAGGGGATGGACAGCCTTGAAGCCCAGGGTGAGGAGTTTTTGCTTGATGCATCGGTTGATTGGCAGCCACTGGAGATTTTTGAGGAGGGGAGTAAAATGCCCAAAGCGTTTCTGCACAAAGACGATCCGGGCAGCAGCGTGAAGTACAGATTGAAGTGGGGAGAGACAGGACTTTGTTAAGCACTTACTATGTGCCAAGCACTGTTCTAAGCACTGGGGGAGATACAAGGTAATTAGATTGTGCCACGAGGAGCTCCGTCTTAATACCCATTTAACAGATGAGGTCACTGAGGCCCAGAGAAGTGAAGTGATTTGCCCAAGATCATATAGGAGACAAGCGGTGGAGCCGGGACTAGAACCCCCATCCTCAGTCTCCCAAGCCCGTGCTCTTGCCACTAAGCCATTCTGCTTCTCCATTATTGATCGATTATTGATAACAGGTATGGAATCCCCATTTTACAGATGAGGAAAACTGAGGCCCAGAGAAGTAAAGTGACTCACCCAAGACCACACAGCAGGCAAGTGGGCTCAGATCTCCTGACTCCCAGTCCTTTGCTCTTTCCATTGGGTGGCTACTTAATAATAATAATGATGATGGCATTTATTAAGCACTTACTATGTGCCAAGCGCTGTTCTAAGTGCTTCTCAGGAAGCCCATCGTTAAAGGCGTCTGGAAGAGTGCTGAGGGGAGTGCTGAACAAAAGTGATACAGAAATGCTTAAACGGCAATAGGGAGGAGAAATAGGACGAGAAGATGTCAGATATATCAGGCAAGGCCTTGTCACCCAGGGAGGTGGCCTAGGGGAAAGAGAACTGGTCTGGATCAACGGACCAGCTCTGCCCCTGACCTGCTGCTCTGTAACACTGGGGAAACCACTTAATAATAATAATAATAATAATAATAATAGTAATAATAATAATAATGGTATTTGTCAAGTGCTTACTACTACTAATCATAATGATGGTATTTGTTAAGCGCTTACTATGTGCCAAGTGCTGTTCTAAGTGCTGGGGTGGATACAAGGTAATCAGGTTGTCCCACGTGGGGCTCACAGTCTTAATCCTCATTTTACAGATGAGGTAAGTGAGGCACAGAGAAGTTAAGTGGCTTGCCAATGGTCACACAGCTGACAAGCTGACAGAGAAGCAGCGTGGCTCAGTGGAAAGAGCCCGTGCTTTGGAGTCAGAAGTCTTGGGTTTGAATCCCGGCTCTGCCAATTGTCAGCTGTGTGACTTTGGGCAAGTCACTTCACTTCTCTGGGCCTCAGTGACCTCATCTATAAAATGGGGGTGAAGACTGTGAGCCCCCCGTGGGACAACCCGATCACCTTGTAACCTCCCCAGCGCTTAGAACAGTGCTTTGCACACAGTAAGCGCTTAATAAATGCCATTATTATTATTAAGTGGTGGAGCCGGGATTAGAACCCCCGACCTCTGAATCCCAAGCCCAATCAATCAATCAATCGTATTTATTGAGCGCTTACTGTGTGCAGAGCACTGTACTAAGCGCTTGGGAAGTACAAGTTGGCAACATATAGAGACAGTCCCTATCCAACACCCAGGCTCTTTCCACTGAACCACGCTGTTGCTTTTCTACTATGTGCTGCGGAAGCACAACGGTCAAAGTCCTGCTTTTGTCCACCTTTCTCTCTGACCTTACCCTCTGCCTAGGCCCGCTTGACCACTGGGTGTGCTTGATGAATTGATTGACTCAAATTGAGTCGCCAACCCCGATCTCATTCAAGCACATTACAACATGGCAAAACCACGCCCTTGAATCAATCAATCAATCAATCAACCAAGCAAACCCCTGGCCCTACTTATCACCTGATCAAGGAGGTCCAGGACTAAACAGAAAACATCGCAGGACTCACTGCTTTCCATCCTAAAGTATTTCTCCTACTGTACTGTTCTGATCATTATGAATTTTGTATTGATGGTATATAAAGAAGCTCTGTATTGCTTGAAGTTGAGCTGGCCTTGACTAGCAGGGGAATCTCTGCCGCTCAACGCCTCTCCCTACTAATGCCGGATGAAACGCTAGTAGTCATAAAACTTGTCTCTGACAACTTTTTCTGAACACAACGCAGAGTCTGCAAAGTGTTTCTTTCACAGTGCCAAGCACTGTTCTAAGGCTGGGGTAGATACAAGGTCATCAGGTTGTCCCACGCGGGGCTCTCTGTCTTAATCCCCATTTTACAGATGAGGTAACTGCGGCACAGAGAAGCGAAGTGATCTGCCCAAAGTCACCCAGCTGGCAGGTGGCAGAGCCGGGATGAGAACCCATGACCTCTGACTCCCAAGCCTGTGCTCTTTCCACTAAGCCATGCAGCTTCTCAAGCACTCTGTGCCTCAGTTTCCTCCCCTGTAAAATGGGGATAATAACATCTGCCTCTCCCCATCTTCTTCCATAGAGGATACAGTGAGATAAGTCACATGAAAGCGCTTTGGAAATGAAAAGCACTATCATTTAACTTCTTGGGGCCTGAGTTTCCTCACCTGTAAAATGGGGCTTGACTGCATTCATCCACTCGTTCATTCAATCGTATTTCTTGAGCGTTTATTGTGTGCAGAGCACTGTACTAAGCACTGGGGAGAGTACAATACAACAGTAAACGGACACATTCCCTGCTCACAAGGAGCTTACAGTCTAGAGGGGGAGACAGACATTAGTATAATTAAATAAATGACAGATGTGGACATAAGTGTTGTGGGGCTGGGAGGGGGGATGAAGAAAGGGAGCACATCAGGGCGACGCAGAAGAGAGTGGGAGAAGAGGAAAGGGAGGCTTAGACTGTGTCCAACCTGATTAGCTCGTATCTACCCCACTCCCTATTAGAGTGCCTGGAACATAATAAGTGCTTAACAAATACCATTAAAAAAACCCAAAACCAACAAACTTCTCCTCACGGGTTGTTGCTCTTGAAGTGTCAAGATGAGGCTCCTCCTTAATTCCGATGGGAGATTCACCTTAAATATCCCGTAGTTATTGCTCTTTTCCAAGTAATAATAATAATAATGATGATGGTATTGTTAAGCGCTTACTATGTGCAAAGCACTGTTCTAAGCACTGGGGAGGTTACAAGGCGATCAGGTCGTCCCACAGGGGGCTCACAGTTTTAATCCCCATTTTACAGCTGAGGTAACTGAGGCAGAGAGAAGTGAAGTGACTTGCCCAAAGTCACACAGCTGACAGCTGGCAGAGTCATTTGAACCCATGACCTCTGACTCCAAAGCCTGTGCTCTTTCCACTGAGCCACGCAGTGGTATTTGTTAATCAATCAATCAATCAATCAATCATATTTATTGAGCGCTTACTGTGTGCAGAGCACTGTACTAAGCGCTTGGGAAGTACAAGTTGGCAACATATAGAGACAGTCCCTATCCAACGGTGGGTTAAGCACTTATTATGGTACTGAGCACTGAGGTGGACACGAACAAGTCAGTTTGGACACGGTCCCTGTCCCCCATGGGGCTCACAGTCTTAATCCCCATTCTCCAGATGAAGTAACTGAGGCACAGAGAAACGAAGTGACCTGCCCAAGACCACCCAACAGACAAGCTCCTCTGGTGCCACTAACCTTCTCCCTGTGCCTCCATGAAGCAGCGGGGCTCAGTGGAACCAACACAGGCTTTGGAATCAGACGTCATGGGTTCAAGTCCCGGCTCCTCCACTTGTCAGCTGTGTGACTTTGGGCAAGTCACCTCACTTCTCTGTGCTTCATCTGTAAAATGGGAATTAAGACTGTGAGCCCTACGTGGGACAACCTGATCACCTTGTAACCTCCCCAGCGCTTAGAACAGCGCTTTGCACATAGTAAGTGCTTAATAAATGCTATTATTATTATTGTTTTATTATTATTATTATTATTATTATTATTATTATTATTATTATTATTATCTCACCTGTCCCACCTCCAACCCCTGGACCACGTCCTGTCTCTGGCCTGGAACGCCCTCCCTCCTCATGTCTGCCAGAAAATCACCGCTCCCCCCCACAACCCTTCAAAGGCTTACTGAAGGCACGCCTCCTCCAAGAGGCCTTCCCAGACTAAGCCCCGCTTTTCCTCATCTCCCACTCCCTTCTGCATCACCCTCGCCTGCTCCCTTTGCTCTCCTTACCTCCCCCCAGCCCCACAGCACTTGGGTATATATCCGTAATTTTATTTATTTGCAAGCGCTTAGTACAGTGCTCTGCACATAGTAAGCGCTCAATATATACGATTGATGATGATGATTGACGTCTGTCTCCCCCACTTTAGACTGTGAGCTCATCGTGGGCAGGGCTTGTCACTCTTTATTGTGGCATTGTTCTTTCCAAAGTGCTTATACAGTGCTCTGCACACAGTAATAATAATAATAATGATGGCATTTGTTAAGTGCTTACTATGTGCATAGCACTGTTCTAAGCGCTGGGGGGGATACAAAGTGATCAAGTTGTCCCACGTGGGGCTCACAGTCTTGATCCCCATTTTACAGATGAGGTAACTGAGGCTCAGAGAAGTTAAGTGACTTGCCCAAGGTCACACAGCAGACATGTGGCAGAGTCGGGATTCGAACCCATGACCTCTGACTCCAAAGCCCGTGCTCTTTAAGCGCTCAATAAATATGATTGAATGAATGAATGAAAGTGGCAGAGCTAGGATTAGAACCCATAATAATAATAATAATTGTGGCATTTATTAAGCACTTCCTATGTGCAAAGCAATGTTCTAAGCGCTGGGGAGGTTACAAGGCGATCAGGTTGTCCCGCGGGGGGCTCACAGTCTTAATCCCCATTTTACAGATGAGGTCACTGAGGCAGAGAGAGGTGAAGTGACTTGCCCAAAGTCACACAGCTGACAATTGGCGGAGCCGGGATTTGAACCCATGACCTCTGACTCCAAAGCCCGTGCTCTTTCCACTGAGCCATGCTGCTTCCTTTGGTGAATAACCTCCACCAAGCTAGCGATTCCGTTTGAGGACAGGAGCCGTATTCCGATGTGTTTATTTTGTATTCACACCAGCACTTTAAAAAAAAACACCCCGGCTCCACCAATTGTCAGCTGTGTAACTTTGGGCAAGTCACTTAGCTTCTCTGTGCCTCAATTACCTCATCTGTAAAATGGGGATTGAGACTGTGAGCCCCACGTGGGACAACCTGATCACCTTGTAACCTCCCCAGTGCTTAGAACAGTGCTTTGCACATAGTAAGCACTTAATAAATGCTATAAAAAAAGTATTAGTCACAACATTTGAGTCAAAACTACTGTGGGTGCGGAATATGCCTTGTGCATCTGTTGTAGTAACCAAGCCTTTAGTAGAGTGTATTGCATTCCAAAGGTGTCAATAGATACTTTTTTACTTGGCCACTGACTTCTTCCTTTCCCTTTTACACCTTTATACCGCAGAGAAGCAGCGTGGTTCAGTGGAAAGAGCACAGGCTTTGGAGTCAGAGGTCATGGGTTCAAATCCCGCCTCCGCCAATTGTCAGCTGTGTGACTTTGGGCAAGTCACTTCACTTCTCTGGGCCTCAGTTCCCTCATCTGTAAAATGGGGATTAAGACTGTGAGCCCCCCGTGGGACAACCAGATCACCTTGTAACCTCCCCAGCACTTAGAACAGTGCTTTGCACATAGTAAGCGCTTAATAAATGCCATTATTATTATTATTATTACTCCCGTTTAGTACAGTACTCAACACATAGAAAATGCCCTATATATATCCTAAATCAGGAGGAGAGCCCATCTCCTTTTTTTATGGTATTTGTTAAGCTCCTACTATGTGCCAGGCACTGTACTAAGCACCGGGGTAGATAATAATAATAATAATGGCATTTGTTAAGCACTTACTATGTGCAAAGCACTGTTCTAAGTGCTGGGGAAATACAGGGTGATCAGGTTGTCCCACGTGGGGCTCACAGTCTTAATCCCCATTTTACAGATGAGGTAACTGGGGCTCAGAGAAGTTAAGTGACTTGCCCAAGGTCACACAGCAGACATGAGGCGGAGCCAGGATTTGAACCCATGACCTCTGACTCCAAATCCCATGCTCTTTCCACTGAGCCAAGCTGCTTCTCTTCTCTTAGATACAAACTAATCAGTTTGGACAGAGTCCCTTGAGATCATTCTGCTGTACTGTATGCTCCCAAACACTTAGTACAGTGCTCTGCACAGAGTAAGTGCTCAATAAATATCATAGATGATGATGATGATGATGATGATGATGATTGATGATGAAGCAGCATCATCTAGTGGATAGAGCCTAGGCCTGGGAACCAGAAAGATCTGGGTTCCAATCCCGGCTCCACCACTTTCCTCCTGTGTGACCTCGGTCAAGTCATTTGCTTCTCTGTGCTTCAGTTATCTCATTTGTAGAATGGGTATTGAGACTGTGAGCCCCGCATGAGACAACCTGATTACCTTGTATCTACTGCAGCGCTTAAAACAGTGCATGGCACGTAGTAAATGCTTAACAAATACCATCATTATCATTATCAATCAATCAATCGTATTTATTGAGCGCTTACTGTGTGCAGAGCACTGTACTAAGCTCTTAGGAAGTACAAGTTGGCAACATATAGAGACGGTCCCTACCCAACAGTGGGCTCACAGTCTAAAAGGGGGAGACAGAGAACAAAACCAAACATATTAACAAAATAAAATAAATAGAATAGATATGTACACGTAAAATAAATAAATAGAGTAATAAATACATACAAACATACATACATATATACAGGTGTTGTGGGGAAGGGAAGGAGGTAAGGCGGGGGGTGGGGGTGGAGAGGGGAGGTGGGGGGATTGAGGGGGGACGGGGGGATGGAGAGGATTATCATAATAATAATAATAATAATAATAATAATAATAATGACGGCATTTGTTAAGTGCTTACTATGTGCAAAGCACTGTTCTAAGCGCTGGGGAGGTTACAGGGTGATCAGGTTGTCCCATGGCGGGGGCTCACAGTCTTCATCCCCATTTTCCAGATGAAGGAACTGAGGCTCAGAGAAGCGAAGTGACTTGCCCGGAGTCACACAGCCAACAAGCGGCGGAGCCGGGATTTGAACCCATGACCTCTGACTCCAAAGCCCGGGCTCTTTCCACCGAGCCACGCTGCTTCTCTGATGATGCTTATCATCATAACCATCATCTTCCGGAACTAAAACCCTTCCATCTAAGCTAAACTGCTCCTGCTGACTTTTCATCTGGTTGCCACCTCCCGGGGCTCTGGACTTAAACTCGTCCTCTAGACCGCAAACTCGCTGTGGGCAGGAAATGTGTCGGCTTATTGTTGCGTTGTACTCTTCCAAGCACTCAGTCCAGTGCTCTGCACGCAGTAAGGGCTCAGTAGGTACGACTGAATGAATTACTGAATGGACGGCCCACCGAGGTGAGTTGCCTGACCCTTTCCGGCTCTGGGCTGTTCCATTTTGGCCTAGGAGAGAGACCCCAGGTACACGAATTTCAAGGCAACAAGGTGTCGGAATGTGGGTTTGGGTAAGATTTCCTCTTTAAAAGCAAATCGTAGCCTCTGATGCAATTAGCCCTCTGAAGCAACTGCAGGTTGGGTGAAGATAAAAAACATGTTTACTTGAGGTTGGCACCAAGGAAGGATGACTTGCCCAGAGCCTCATCCGTGTGATCAGGACGGGCCTAGAATTTCAGTCTTTCATTCATTCGGTCGGTCGTCTTTATTGAGCGTTTACTGTGTGCTGTGTGACCTTGGACAAGTCACTTAACTTCTCTGGGCCTCAGTTACCTCTTCTGTAAAAATGGGGATTAAGACTGTGAGCCCCACGGGGGACAACGTGATCACATTGTATCCCCCCAGCGCTTAGAACAGTGCTTTGCACATAGTAAGCGCTTAACAAATGCCATCGTCATCATCATTATTAAGCATTCATTCGTTTATTCATAATAATAATAATAATGATGATGGCTTTGGTTAAGCGCTTACTATGTGCCAAGCACTGTTCTAAGCGCTGGGGGGGGGATACAAGGTAATCAGGTTGTCCCACATGGAGCGCACAGTCTTCATCCCCATTTTACAGATGAGGTAATTGAGGCCCAGAGAATAATAATAATGTTGGTATTTGTTAAGTGCTTACTATGTGCAAAGCACTGTTCTAAGCGCTGGGGAGGTTACAGGGTGATCAGGTTGTCCCATGGGGGGCTCCCAGTTTTAATTCCCATTTTACAGATGAGGTAACTGAGGCACAGAGAAGTTAAGTGGCTTGCCCAAGGTCACACAGCTGACAAGTGGCAGAGCAGGGATTCGAACCCATGACCTCTGACTCCCAAGCCCGGGCTCTTTCCACTAAGCCACGCTGCCTCCCTAGAGAAGTGAAGTGACTTGCCCAAAGTCACACAGCTGACAAGCGGCGGAGCCGGGATTAGAACCCACGACATCTGACTCCCAAGCCCGGGCTTTTCCCACTGAGCCACGCTTTTATTCATCCAATCATATTTATTGAGCGCTTACTGTGTGCAGAGCACTGTACTAAGCGCTAAGGAGAGGACAACAGAACAGTAAATAGATAAATTCCCTGCCCACAACGAGCTTACAGTCTCAGAAGCTCATGCGTCTGGGAGCCAGGGGATCTGGATTCTAATCCTGCCTCCACCGCTTGGCTGCTGTTGTGACACGGAGCGAATCACTTCACTTCTCTGTGCCTCAGCGACCCCATCTATAAAATGGGGATTGAATCCTCTTTCCTCCAATTTAGACTGTGAACCCCACGTGGGGCAGGGATTGTGTCCAACCAGATTCACTTGTATCTACCCCCGGGGTTAGTACAGTGCCTGGCCCACAGAAAACACTTAACAAATGCCATTAAAATAAAATTTAAAAAATAACAGTTCTCCCTCCTTCTTTCCTACTGTGAATCCTCTGAGGGACAGGGATTGTGCTGGCCCGGTTAATCTTGTTGCTCAGTACAACACTGGGACATGATAAGCACTTAATACAGTGCTTATTAATAATAATTATAATAATGACATTTATTAAGGGCTTACTATGTGCAAAGCACTATTCTAAGTGCTGGGGAGGTTACAAGGTGATCAGGTTGTCCCACGGGGGGCTCACAGTCTTAATCCCCATTTTACAGATGAGAGAACTGAGGCCTAGAGAAGTTAAGTGACTTGCCGAAAGTCACACAGCTGACAATTGGCAGAGCCAGGATTTGAACCCATGACCTCTGACTCCAAAGCCCGGGCTCTTTCCACTGAGCCACGCTGCTTCTCCAAAAACGGCCGTGTGGCGTAGGGGCTAGAGCCTGGGCCTGGGAATCAGAAGGACCTGGATTCTAATCCTGGCTCCGCCACCTGCCTGCTGTGTGACCTTGGGTGAGTCACTTCACTTCTCTGGGCCTCGGTTACCTCATCTGTAAAGTGGGGATTAAGATTTGGAGCCCCATGTGGGTTAGGGACTGTGACGACTGGGTCACCCTGTATAATAATGATAATAACAATGGCATTTGTTAAGTGCTTACTATGTGCCAGGCACTGTACTAAGTGCTGGGGGGGATACAAGCAAATTGGACTGGACACAGTCCCTGTCCCACATGGGGCTCACGCACTTAATCAGTGGAAAGAGCCTGGGCTTGGGAGTCAGAGGTCGTGGGTTCTAATCCTGGCTCTGCCGCTTGTCAGCTGTATGACTTTGGGCAAGTCACTTAACTTCTCCGTGCCTCAGTTCCCTCATCTGGAAAATGGGGATTAAGACTGTGATCCCCAAGAGGGACAACCTGATGATCTTTTATCCTCCCCAGGGCTTAGAACAGTGCTTTCCTGTCATCCTCCTCTCCATCGTCCCCTCGTCCCCCTCTCCATCCCCCCCATCTTACCTCCTTCCCTTCCCCACAGCACCTGTATATATGTATATATGTTTGTACATATTTATTACTCTATTTATTTATTTATTTATTTTAGTTGTACATATCTATTCTATTTATTTTATTTTGTTAGTACGTTTGGTTTTGTTCTCTGTCTCCCCCCTTTTAGACTGTGAGCCCACTGTTGGGTAGGGACCGTCTCTATATGTTGCCAATTTGTACTTCCCAAGCGCTTAGTACAGTGCTCTGCACATAGTAAGCGCTCAATAAATACGATTGATGATGATGATGATGCTTTGCACATAGTAATGCCATTATTATTGTTATTATTATTATTATTATTTGACAGATGAGGGAAATTAGGCCCAGAGAAGTAAAGTGACTAGCCCAAGGTCACACCGCAGACACGTGGCAGAGCCGGGATAAGAACCCATGGCCTTCTGACTCCCAGGACCATGCTCTAACCATTATTCCCTGCTGCTTCATTATCTACCCCAGCGCTTAGAACAGTGCTTGGCACATAGTCAGTGCTTAACAAATACCATTAAAAGAAAAAAGGGAAAAAAAAAGAGTTGAGTTTGGGGTGTCGGGTCTGGAGCAGGTAGCGCTCTGAGAGGCCTCTAGACCCACAGCCTTGGCCTCATGTTGGCACCACTGGGGATCTAGAGAAGCAGTGTGGCTCAGTGGAAAGAGCCCGGGCTTTGGAGTCAGAGGTCATGGGTTCAAATCCTGGCTCTGCCCATTACCAGCTGTGTGACTTTGGGCAAGTCACTTCACTTCTCTGGGCCTCAGTTCCCTCATCTGTAAAATGAGGATGAAGACTGTGAACCCCATGTGGGGCAACCTGTTCACCTTGTAACCTCCCCCGCGCTTAGAACAGTGCTTGGCACATAGTAAGCACTTAATAAATGCCATTATTGAGAAGCAGCATGGCTCAATGGAAAGAGCCCGGGCTTTGGAGTCAGAGATCATGGGTTCAAATCCCGGCTCTGCCAGTTACCAGCTGTGTGATTTTGGGCAAGTCACTTCACTTCTCTGTGCCTCAGTTACCTCATCTGTAAAACGGGGATGAAGACTGTGAGCCCCCTGTGGGGCAACCTGTTCACCTTGTAACCTCCCCAGCACTTTTAGAACAGTGTTTTGCACATAGTAAGCGCTTAATAAATGCCATCATTACTATTATTATCTACATCCGGTCCTGGTCACCTAACCATGCCAGCAAGGGGAAGACCTATCCTGGGCCACGGTGAGGCCCAATTCGTTCATTTATTGAGCGCTTACTGCGTGCAAAGCACTGTATTACACGCTTGGGAGAGTACATTAATTCATTCATCATCATCAATCATATTTATTGAGTGCTTACTGTGTGCAGAGCACTGTACTAAGCGCTTGGGAAGTACAAGTTGGCCGCATATAGAGACGGTCCCTACCCAACAGTGGGCTCACAGTCTAGAAGGCGGGCTCACAGAGTACAATATAAAAACAAACGGACACATTCCCTGCCCACAGTGAGCTCACGGTCGAGAGATCCAGGAGAACGGCCGCTTAAATGGGAATGGCTTCCCGGCACTTATGTCTCCCCTGGGCCCGGCTCGCGACCTGGCTGCTCGCTTCGCCCCGGATCCTCCCCTCCGAACCCGCGGAGAAAGGTGGTTGTGTTTCCTGACAGCCCTACCTCCCGGTGATCTAAGTCTCAGCACAACCAGGGTGGCTCAATTATTTTCAGGAGCGGAGTTCTGCTTTACCCAGGAAATGAATAAGATTTTGTCCTTGCAACTTCCACGTGGAGCAAGAGATGACGAACTTCCTGGCGGGCATGGGAAATAGCTCAGCCTTTCCTCTCCCTTCTTGGGGTCTCTGAACCAGGATGTGGTCCAGGACTGGGGGTTAGGGGATCTGGGTTATTAATAATAATAATAGTAATAATAATAATAATAATGGCATTTGTTAAGCGCTTACTATGTGCAGAGCACTGTTCTAAGTGCTGGGGGGATACAGGGTGATCAAGTTGTCCCATGTGGGGCTCACAGTCTTAATCTCCCTTTTACAGATCAGGTAACTGAGGCTCAGAGAAGTTAAGTGACTTGCCCAAGGTCACACAGCAGACAAGTGGCGGAGGCTGGATTCGAACCCATGACCTCTGACTCCCAAGCCCGTGCTCTTAATAACAATGGTATTTGTTAAGCGCTTACTATGTGTCAAGCACTGTTCTAAGCACTGGGGTAGATAGAAGGTAATCAGGTTGGACACAGTCCCTGTCCCACATGGGCCTCAGGTTCTTAATCCCCATTTTCCAAATGAGGTAACTGAGGATCAGAGAAGTGAAGTGACTTACCCAAGGTCACACAGTGGACAAGTGGCAAAGCTGGGATTAGAACCCAGGACCGGCTGACTCTCAGGCCCACGGTCTACCCACAAGGCCACGCTGCTTCCCTAGCCCCGTCCCCCACTCTCTGCTGGTGGCCGTGGGCAAAGTCACTTAATTGCTCTGAGCCTCAATTTCCTCCTCTGTAAAATGGGGATCAGATACCTGTTCTCCCTCCCTCTTGGTCTGAGAGCCGCGGGGTGGGCACGGACATCGGAATGCCTAGTATGCACCCCAATCAATCAATCAATCATATTTATTGAGCGCTTCCTGCGTGCAGAGCACTGTACTAAGCGCTTGGGAAGTACAAGTTGGCAACATATAGAGACGGTCCCTACCCAACAGTGGGCTCACAGTCTAGAAGGGCTCACAGTTTGGAAGAGCTCACAGCCTAGAAGCAACCCAGTGCTTGGCCTATATTAAGCATCTGTCAGCATGTTTTGTTTTGTTGTCTGTCTCATCATCATCATCATCAATCGTATTTATTGAGCGCTTACTGTGTGCAGAGCACTGTACTAAGCGCTTGGGAAGTACAAGTTGGCAACATATAGTCTCCCCCTTCTAGACTGTGAGCCCATTGTCGGGCAGGGACCGTCTCTATATGTTGCCAATTTGTACTTCCCAAGCGCTTAGTACAGTGCTCTGCACACAGTAAGCGCTCAATAAATACGATTGAATGAATCATCATCATCATCATCATCAATCGTATTTATTGAGCGCTTACTATGTGCAGAGCACTGTACTAAGCGCTTGGGAAGTACAAATTGGCAACATACAGAGACGGTCCCTACCCGACAGTGGGCTCACAGTCTTAAAGGGGGAGACAGAGAACAAAACCAAACATATTAACAAAATAAAATAGAATAGATATGTACAAGTAAAATAAATGAATAAATAGAGTAATAGTATAATAATGAATATTATAATTCGCACCCCCTGGGTTTTGCTCCACAACTGCCTTGGGGCTGACACAGTTCTGGGCCCCTCCCTCCAAAGGCTTCAGGTTCCCGGGCTGGGGGGCTGGTGGTGGCCTCGAGGCCCCCGGGCTCCCAGAGAGGGTGAGAAGGCCAAAATATTTTTCCAGGTTGTTTTCAGGGATCAATCAATCAATCAGTCAATCGTATTTATTGAGGGCTTACTGTGTGCAGAGCACTGTACTAAGCACTTGGGAAGTCCAAGTTGGCAACATATAGAGACAGTCCCTACCCAACAGTGGGCTCACAGTTGGACAGGGCAGATCCAGATCCTCAAAGGAGGCCTGTAATAACAACAAAATTGGGGGATTTGTTAGGTGTCTGGCCTAGAATCAATCAATCAATCGTATTTATTGAGCGCTTACTGTGTGCAGAGCACTGTACTAAGCGCTTGGGAAGTACGAATTGGCAACATATAGAGACAGTCCCTACCCAACAGTGGGCTCATGCCCTCTCTCCTCAAATCTGACAGCAATCCCCCCCATTTAAAGCCTTACTGGAGGCCCATCTCCTCCAAGAGGCCTTCCCAGACTAAGCCGCTCGCTTCCTCTTCTCTCACTCCCTTCTGAGTTCCCCCAGCTTCCTCCCTTTACTCATCCCTCCTCCCAGGCCCACAGCACTTAGGTCCATAGCTGTGGAAAAAGTGCGGGCTTGGGAGTCCGAGGTCGAGGGTTCGAATCCCAGCTCTGCCACTTGTCAGCTGTGTGACCTTGGGCAAGCCACTTAACTTCTCTGTGCCTCAGTTACCTCATCTGTAAAAGGGGGATTAAGACTGTGAACCCCACAAGGGACAACCTGATCACCTTGTATCCCCCCAGCGCTTCGAACAGTGCTTTGCACATGGTAAGCACTTAACAAATACCATTATTATTATTACTACTATTTCTATTAACATCTATCTCCCCCTCTAGGCTCACTGTAGGCAAGGAACATGTCTGTTTATTGTTGCTCTGTATTCTCCCAAGCACTTAGGACAGTGCTCTGCACACAGAAAGCACTCAGTAAATATGATGGAATGAATCATCATCATCATCATCATCAATCGTATTTATTGAGCGCTTACTATGTGCAGAGCACTGTACTAAGCACTTGGGAAGTACAAATTGGCAACATGTAGAGACAGTCCCTACCCAACAGTGGGCTCACAGTCTAAAAGGGATGACTGAATGAATGAATGAATGAATGAAAGTGCACACGGGGGTCGATACAAGATACACTGGGAAGCAGTGTGGCCTGGTGGAAGAGCCTGGGACTGGGCTCTAATCCCGGTTCCACCATTTGTTGGCTGCGTGACCTTGGGCAAGTCCCTTCACTTCTCTGGACCTCAGTTTCTTAAGTGGGGTTTAAATGCCCTCCCTTCCTCCTCAAACCCACCAAACAATCTCACTTTCCCCCCTTCATAGTCCTACTGAAGGCTCACCTCTTCCACAAGGCTTTCTTTTCCTCAGCCCCCGCTCCCCTCCCCATCGCCCCGACTCGCTCCCTTTGCTCTATTCCCCTCCCCACCCCACAGCACCTGTGTATAGATGGACATATCTATAATTCTATTTATTCATATTAATGCCTGTTTACTTGTTTTGATGTGTATGTATCTATAGGTCTATTTATATTGATGCTACTGATGCCTGTTTACTTGTTTTAATGTCTGTCTCGCCCCTTCTACACTGTAAGCCCATTGTGGGCACGGATCGTCTCTATTGCTGAATTGTACTTTTCAAGTACTTAGTACAGTGTTCTGCACACAGTAAGTGCTCAATAAACACGATTGAAACAATGAATGAATGAATATCTGTTCTCCCTCCCCTTTATACTGCGAGCCCCGAGGTAGACAGGGATTGTGTCTGTCCTAATTATCTTGTATGTACTTAAGTGTTTAGGACAGTGCTCGGCATATACTAGGCACTTAATAATAATGATAATAATAATGGCATTTATTAAGCACTTACTATGCGCAAAGCACTGTTCTAAGCGCTGGGGAGGTTACAAGGTGATCACGTTGTCCCACAGGGGGCTCACAGTCTTCATCCCCATTTTACAGGTGAGGTAACCGAGGCCCAGAGAAGTTAAGTGACTTGCCTCCAGTCAGACAGCTGACAATCGGCAGAGCCGGAATTTGAACCCATGACCTCTGGGTTTGGACCCACTCCAAAGCCCGTGCTCTTTCCACCGAGCCACGCTGCTTCTCGTAATGCCATTATTATTATTATTATTTTCATTATTAACCAGGTCGGACACATCCCCTGACCTACGTGGGGCTCACGGTCTAAGGGGGAAGGAAATGCTCTGAAACTGTGGTCCACCCAGGCTGTGAGGCAATGGGAAGGAACACGCTGTGGAAATAAGAGTTCTTCAACAACTACTACCGGAGAATCCGGAGCCCTGATTTTAATGGGCTCCATCAGAGGCGTGCAATAATATGCTGCCCTCATGTGTCACAGCATCAGAAGGGGACCGATTCCCTGGAGAAGACGCTCCTGCTAGGAAAAGTCCAGGGAAAACATGGAAGAGGCAGCCCGGCAGCTAGACGGAGAGAGACCCTAACAACGATAACGGAAAAGCCGTTAGAAAGGTTGCGGATTATGCCAGAGGACGGGACGTTCCGGAGAGGCTTAGAGGCTTGGGAGTCAGAGGTCATGGGTTCAAATCCTGGCTCTGCCACTTATAATAATAATAATGATGGCATTTATTAAGCGCTTACTATGTGCAAATCACTGTTCTAAACACTGGGGGGGGATACAAGGTGATCAGGTTGTCCCACTTGAGGCTCACAGTCTTAATCCCCATTTTACAGATGAGGTAACTGAGGCACAGAGAAGTTAAGTGGCTTGCCCAAGGTCACACAGCTGACAAATGGCAGAGGCGGGATTCGAACCCATGACCTCTGACTCCCAAGCCCGGGCTCTTTCCACAGAGCCACACTTATCAGCTGCATGACTTTAGGCAAGGCACTTAACTTCGCTGGTCCCTCATCTGTAAAATGGGGATGAAGATTGTGAGTCCCACGTGGGACAATCTGATTACCTTGTATCTACCCCAGCGCTTAGAACAGTGCTTGGCACATAGTAAGCGCTTAACAAATACCAACATTATCATTACCCATGGGGTGGCTATGAATCAGAAATGACCCGACAGTGCTTAATAAGCAGCGTGGCTCAGTGGAAAGAGCCCGGGCTTTGGAGTCAGAGATCATGGGTTCAAATCCCGGCTCTGCCAATTGTCAGCTGTGTGACTTTGGGCAAGTCACTTCATCAATCGTATTTATTGAGCGCTTACTGTGTGCGGAGCACTGTACTAAGCGCTTGGGAAGTACAAATTGGCAACATATAGAGACAGTCCCTACCCAACAGTGGGCTCACAGTCTAAAAGGGGGAGACAAAACCAAACATACTACAAAATAAAATAGAATAGATATGTACAAGTAAAATAAATAAATAAATAGAGTAATTAAGTATGTACAAACATATATACATATATACAGGTGCTGTGGGGAAGGGAAGGAGGTAAGACTTGGGGGATGGAGAGGGGGGACAAGGGGGAGAGGAAGGAAGGGGCTCAGTCTGGGAAGGCCTCCTGGAGGAGGTGAGCTCTCAGCAGGGCCTTGAAGTCACTTAACTTCTCTGTTCCTCAGTTCCCCCATCTGTAAAATGGGGATTGACTGTGAGCCCTCCGTGGGACAAACTGATCACCTTGTAACCTCCCCAGCGCTTTGAACAGTGCTTTGCACATAGTAAGTGCTTAATAAATGTCATTATTATTATTAATAATAATAATAATGTGTCACAGAAGGGCACTAATAATCCTCCTCCCCTCTCGGTTACCTTGAAGAGAAATCACAATAACTGTGGCATCTGCTAAGCCCTAACTGTGTGCCAGCCACAGGATAATAAGGTCAGACAGCCCCTTTCATTCATTTTCAGTCGTATTTATTGAGCACTGACTGTGTGCAGAGCCCTGTGCTAAGTGCTTGGAAAGTGGACGTGAGGAGGCAGAAAACAAAACAAAACAGAACGAGTAGCCAGGTGACCACACCGAGAAGCAGCATGTCCTGGTGGATTAGAACACAGGCCTGGGAATCAGAAGGACAAGTGGCTGCCACTCATCTGCTGTATGACTTCGGGCAGGACACTTCACTTCTTTATGCCTCAGTTATCTCATCTGTAAAATGGGGATTTACTGTCGGGCTGGGTCCAGCCTGACAACCTGGTATAATAATGATGGCATTTATTAAGCGCTTACTACGTGCAAAGCACTGTTCTAAGTGCTGGTATCTATCCTAGCGCTTAGTAGCACTGGCTCACCGTAAGCACTTTAAAATACCATAATACCACATAATACCATAATACCATAATACCACTTCTAAATACCATTAGAGAAGCAGTGTGGCTCAGTGGGAAGAGCACGGGATCTGGAATCAGAGGTCATGGGTTCAAATCCCAGCTCTGCCAATTGTCAGCTGTGTGACTTTGGGCAAGTCACTTAACTTCTCTGGGCCTCAGTTCCCTCATCTATAAAATGAAGATTAAGACTGTGAGCCCAACGTGGGACAACCTGATCACCTTGTAACCTCCCCAGCGCTTAGAACAGTGCTTTGCACATAGTAAGCGCTTAATAAATGCCATCATTATTATTATTATAAAAAAAGAGGCAGAGCCAGGATTAGACCTTTATCAAGCAATGGCATTTATTGAGACATTACTGCAAGCAGAGCACTGTGCTAAGTGATGTGCATGTGCGAGTGATCAATCAATCAATCAATTGCATTTATTGAGCGCTTACTGTGTGCAGAGCACTGTACTAAGCAGTTGGGAAGTACAAGTTGGCAACATATAGAGACAGTCCCTACCCAACAGTGGGCTCACAGTCTAGAAGGGGGAGACAGAGAACAAAACCAAACATACTAACAAAATAAAATAAATAGAATAGATAGGTACAAGTAAAATAAATAAATAAATAAATCGTCATCATCATCATCATCAATCGTATTTATTGAGCGCTTACTGTGTGCAGAGCACTGTACTAAGCGCTTGGGAAGTACAAGTTGGCAACATATAGAGACAGTCCCTACCCAACAGTGGGCTCACAGTCTAGAAGGGGGAGACAGAGAACAAAACCAAACATACTAACAAAATAAAATAAATAGAATAGATAGGTACAAGTAAAATAAATAAATAAGTAAATCATCATCATCATCATCAATCATATTTATGGAGCGCTTACTGTGTGCAGAGCACTGTGCTAAGCGCTTGGGAAGTACAAGTTGGCAACATATAGAGACAGTCCCTACCCAATAGTGGGCTCACAGTCTAGAAGGGGGAGACAGAGAACAAAACCAAATATACTAACAAAATAAAATAAATAGAATAGATATGTACAAGTAAAATAAATAAATTAATAAATTGAGTAATAAATATGTACAAACATATATACAGGTGCTGTGGGGAAGGGAAGGAGGTAAGACCGGGGGGATGCAGAGGGGGACGAGGGGGAGAGGAAGGAGGGGGCTCAGTCTGGGAAGGCCTCCTGGAGGAGGTGAGCTTTAATTCTATTTATTCTGGTGACTTGACACCTGTCCACATGTTTTGTTTTGTTGCCTGTCTCCCCCTTCTAGACTGTGAGCCCGTTGTTGGGTGGGGACCGTCTCTATATGTTACCAACTTGGACTTCCCAAGCGCTTAGAACAGTGCTCTGCACATGGTAAGAGCTCAATAAATACAATTGAATGAATGAATGAACGAATGCTTGGGAAAGTACAGCACAACTGAGCTGAGCTACCCTCAAGGAGCTTACAGTCTACAGGGGGAGACGCACACCTGTAATTTATTTGTTTCTATTAATGTCTGCCTCCCCTCTAGACTATAAGCTCACTGTGGGCAGGGAATGTGTCTGTTTATTGCTACATTATTGTCTCTCAAGCGCTTAGTTCAGTGATCTGCACCCAGTAAGCGCTCAATGCATACGATTGAAATGAACATTAAAACAGATTACGGATCGGGGAAATAGTAGAGTATAAAAATCTTTATAGAAGAACTGTGGGGAGGGTATCAAGTGCTCTGACTACAAGGCGGGTGCTTTTTCCACCAAGCCAACCTTGGGTTCTTCCTGGTTCCTGATTCCAGTTCAGGCATCTTCTCAACTCCCTTCCTATCTCAATTCCTACAAGTCGCGGGGTTCAGGGCTCCCTTCAGAAATCCTCAACCTCTGTCTGCTTTCAGACCTGGGAAGTGATGAACAGGGAGGAGACCAGGATTAGGAAGACTTTAGCAATCAATCAATTGCTCAATCAATGGTATTTACTGAGCGCCTACTCAACAAGAAGCAGCGTGGCTCAGTGGAAAGAGCACGGGCTTGGGAGTGAGAGGTTCGAATCCCTGCTCCGCCACTTATCGGCTGTGTGACTTTGGGCAAGTCACTTCACTTCTCTGTGCCTCAGTTACCTCATCTGGAAAATGGGGATTAAGATTGTGAGCCCCGCGTGGAACAACCTGATCACCTTGTATCCTCCCCAGTACTTAGAACAGTGCTTTGCACATAGTAAGCCCTTAACAAATACCATCATTAAGTAATTAATTAATTACTATGTGCAGAGCACACTGTCAGATTTTCTCCTGACTGGGAGACCCGATCATAAACCAGCCACGACAGATGAAGCAGCGTGGCTCAGTGGAAAGAGCCCAGGCTTTGGAGTCAGAGTTCATGGGTTCGAATCCCGGCTCCGCCAATTGTCAGCTGTGTGACTTTGGGCAAGTCACTTAACTTCTGTGTGCTTCAGCTACCTCATCTGTAAAATGGGGATTAAGATTGGGAGCCCGCTGTGGGACAACCTGATCACCTTGTAACCTCCTCAGCGCTTAGAACAGTGCTTTGCACATAGTAAACGCTTAATAAATGCCATTATTATTATTATTATGAACTGTGGCTCTATTTTTAAATTCTTCCCAGAAAGGAAATCCCCTCTTCATTTCTTGAAAGCATTGTCCTCAACTAGGATCAACTGTCAAGACTTTCTTCCTCTTACCTTGTATCCATGCCCACCTAGTGACCACTAAAACACTTCCTCTTGCGTTCTCAATCAGGGGAATTTACTGAGGGCCTTCTATGCGCTGGGCAGTGAACTGAGCACTTGAAGGAATACAAAATAATTAGTAGATATGATCCAAATCCTGTTAGTTCTACCTTGACAACATTTCTACAACCTGCCCTTTCCTCTCCGTTCAAACCATGATCACCGGTCCGAGCAAGTGTCATATTCTGTCTCGACAGTTGATGATGATGATGGCATTTGTTAAGCGCTTACTACGTGCGAAGCACCGTTCTAAGCGCTGGGGGGGATACAAGGTGATCAGGTTGTCCCACGTGGGGCTCACATTTTACGGATGAGGTAATAGGCACAGAGAAGTGAAGTGACTTGCCCAGAGTCACACAGCTGACAAGTGGCAGAGTCGGGATTAGAACCCATGACCTCTGGCTCCCGAGACCGTGCTCTTTCCACTGAGCCACGCTGCTTCTCTAAACCCCTTGCATCAGCTTCCGCGCTGACCTTCTTGTCTCCAGGCTCCCGGCTCTCCAGTCTGCATTTCCCTCTGCCACCTGAATCATTTTTCTAAAAAATCATTACGCGCACATCTCCCCGTCCCTCCAAACTCTGCGATGGTTGCCTAATCCATCCCTTAATCAAGCAGAAATTTCTCACCGTTTTCTTCGAGGCAAAGACTGTAAGCGTGTCGTGGGTAGAGAATGTCTGTTTATTGTTCTATTGTGTTCACAGGCTTTTCACAGGCTTTTAGACTGTGAGCCCACTGTTGGTAGGGACTGTCTCTATATGTTGCCAACTTGTACTTCCCAAGCGCTTAGTACAGTGCTCTGCACACAGTAAGCGCTCAATAAATACGACTGATTGACTGTACTCTGCCAAGTGCTTAGCAGAGTGCTCTGCACACTGTAGGCGCTCATTAAATATGACTGAATGATCCTCATCGGCTCTGTCCCCTTCCACCCAGATTGCCCACTTGCCACGTGTCTGCTGTGAGACTTTGGGCAGGTCACTTGGCTTTTCTGGGCCTCAGTTCCCTCATCTGTAAAATGGGGATGAAGACTGTGGGCCCCACGTGGGACAACCTGATCACCTTGTATCCCCCCAGTGCTTAGAACAGTGCTTTGCACAATAGTAAGCGCTTAACAAATGCCATCATCATTATTATGATGTGATGTGATATTATCAATCCTATTTATTGAGTGCTTACTGTCTGCAGAGCACTGTACTAAGCACTTGTGAAGTACAAGTTGGCAGCATATAGAGACAGTCCCTACCCAACAGTGGGCTCACAGTCTAGAAGGGGGAGACAGAGAACAAAACCAAACATACTAACAAAATAAAATATATAGAATAGACAAAATAAAATATATAGAATAGACAAAATAAAATATATAGAATAGACAAAATAAAATGTATAGAATAGACAAAATAAAATATATAGAATAGACAAAATAAAATATATAGAATAGACAAAATAAAATGTATAGAATAGACAAAATAAAATGTATAGAATAGACAAAATAAAATATATAGAATAGACAAAATAAAATATATAGAATAGAAAAATATGGAACGCTTCACGAATTTGCGTGTCATGAAAATCATGTGACACACGATTATGATGTGTCCAGCCTGACTGACTTGTACCTATTCCAGTGCTTAGAACAGTGCTTGGCACGTAGTAAGGGCTTAATAATACCATAATAAAACCATACCATAATAATAATAATAATAATAACCATAATAATACCATAATAATAATAACAGGATGAGCTGCTTCCCCGGGATACCCTTTAGCTAGGTGACCAGGGACCAGAAAATAATTAACACTTATCCGTACAGACTTTGTCCTTTAGCTCTGCTCCTCACCTTTTCAGTATTGGCTTAAACTTTAAGGAACTTGGCCTGCACTGGTTTACCTCTTTAAATTCCTTCGCTATCTGAAATATCAGTCATTGGTCCTCAGAACAAATGTTCATTAGGAATGGTGCTTTCCACACATGGGATGGGGAATGTTGTGTATATATCTACAATTCTATTTATCTATTTTAATCAATTAATCAATCGTATTTATTGAGCGCTTACTGTGTGTAGAACACTGTACTAAGCGCTTGGGAATTACAAGCTGGCAACATATAGAGACAGTCCCTACCCAACAGTGGGCTCACAGTCTAGAAGGGGGAGACAGAGAACAAAACCAAATATACTAACAAAATAAAATAAATAGAATAGATAGGTACAAGTAAAATAAATAGAGTAATAAATATGTACAAACATATATACATATTTTAATGCTATTGATGCCTGTCTACTTGTTTTGTTTTGTTGTCTGTCTCCCCCTTCTAGACTGCGAGCCCATTGTTGGGTAGGGACTGTCTCCATCTGAGCCCCCTTTTCCTCTCCTCCTCCCCATCGCCCCCCGCCCTACCTCCTTCCCCTTCCCACAGCACCTGTATATATATTTGTACAGATTTATTACTCTATTTATTTTACTTGTACATATTTACTATTTATTTTGTTAATGATGTGCATATGGCTTTAATTCTATTTGTTCTGACGATTTCAACACCTGTCCACATGTTTTGTTTTGTTTTGTTGTCTGTCTCCCCCTTCTAGACTGTGAGCCCGTTGTCGGGTAGGGACTGTCTTCATATGTTGCCGATTTATACTTCCCAAGTGCTTAGTACAGTGCCCTGCACACAGTAAGCGCTCAATAAATACGAATGAATGAATGAATGAATGAATGAATCTTGTCTTTCTTACTGACCACTCACACCCTCCCTCCTGCCTAAAACTCTCTGGCCCCTCCTTCATCAACAGACCACCACTCTCCCCATCGTGGCTCAGTGGAAAGAGCCCGGGCTTTGGAGTCAGAGGTCATGGGTTCAAATCCCGGCTCCGCCAACTGTCAGCTGTGCGACTTTGGGCAGGTCACTTCACTTCTCTGTGCCTCAGTTACCTCATCTGTAAAATGGGAATTAAGACTGTGAGCCCGTCGTGGGACAACCTCACCACCTTGTAACCTCCGCAGCGCTTAGAACAGTGCTTTGCACATAGTAAGTGCTTAATAAATGCTATCGTTATTATTATTATTACTGAAATCTAATCTCTTCCAGAAAGCCTTCCCTGACTAATCTCCCATGCCCTTGCCCTGTTTTCCCTCCCTTCTGCATCACCTATACATTTAAATTCATTCATTCAATTGTATTTATTGAGCACTTACTGTGTACGAAGCACTTTACTGAGCACTTAGGAAAGTACAAGACACTAATAAACAGACCCACTCCCTACCCACTAAGGACGTCTGTGTCCTCTCCTTAAGCGCTCAATAAATATGATTGAATGAATGAATGAATGACTGTAAGCTCACTGTGGGCAAGGAATGTGCCTAGTTTTTGTTGTTTTGTATTTTCCCAAGTTCATAGTACAGTGCTCTGAACACGGTAAGTGCTCAATAAATATGATTGATCGAATAAATGAATGAATGAAATACCATTACTATTATTATAATACAACTTTCAGCCATCTCTAGCCCTTCTATACTTCTTTAGGCTGTAAGCTTGTCTCTAGACTGGAAGCTTGTTGTGGGTAGGAATGTGTCTGTTTATTGTTATATTGAACTCTCCCAAGCGCTTAGTACAGGGCTTTGCACTCAATAAATGTAATTGAATGAATGAATACCCAAACTTGGCACTTAACATGTATTCATTTATTAAGTTATACAGTCAACTATCTGGATTACCCTATTTGTAAATATTTTTATTTCTGTCTCCCCCTTTAGAGTGTAAGCTCCTTGTGGGCAGGAAACATGTCACTTTGTTTCAAACTTGCAAGCGTTTAGTACAAAGCTCTGCATTCTGTGGGCACTTGGTAAATGCTGCTACTTTACATCTACATTCCCTGCACTCTTGCATCTCCTCCTGCCTTCAAGACACAATTATCTGGATGTCCTGCTGACACCTCAAGAGAAGCAGTGTGGCTCAATGGAAAGAGCATGGGCTTAGGAGTCGGAGGTCATGGGTTCAAATCCTGGCTCCACCAACTGTCAGCTGTGTGACTTTGGGCAAGTCACTTCACTTCTCTGGGCCTCAGTAACCTCATCTGTAAAATGGGGATAAAACTGTGAGCCCTCCCTTGGACAACCTGATCACCTTGTAATCTCCCCAGCACTTAGAACAGTGCTTTGCACATAGTAGGCGCTTAACAAATACCATTATTATTATTATTACCTCAAATTAAACATGTCCAAAATTGAACTCCTTATCTTCCCACCCAAACCCTGTCCTCCCCATCTTTTCCATCATTTATTCATTCATTCATCCAATTGAGCGCTTACTGTGTGCAGTGCACTGTACTAAGTGCTTGGAAAGTACAATTCAGCAACAACTGAAGACAACACCACTCTCCTCTCTCACAAGCCCGTAACACTGGCATTGTCCTCAACATCTCCCTCGTTCCACCCAACCATTCAATCTGTCACCAAATCCTGTCAGTTCTACCTTCTCAACATGGCTAAAATCCGCCCCTTCCTCTCCATCCAAATCAATCCAAGCACTTATAATTAATAATAATAATAATGGCATTTATTAAGCCCTTACTATGTGCAAAGCACTGTTCTAAGTGCTGGGGAGGTTCCAGGGTGATCCGGTTGTCCCACATGGGGCTCACAGTCTTCATCTCCATTTTACAGATGAGGTCACTGAGGCTCAGAGAAGTTAACTGAGTTGCCCAAAGTCACACAGCAGACAAGTGGCAGAGCCGGGATTTGAACCCATGACTTCTGACTCCAAAGCCCGGGCTCTTTCCACTGAGTCACGCTGATCCTACCTTGACTACTGTATCTGCCCCCTCGCTGACCTCCCGGCCGCTCCACTCTCCTGCCGGAATATTTTTATCAACAAAAACGTCCAGTTCGGGTCTCCCCGCTCCTCGAGAACCTCCAGTGGTTGCCCATCCACCTCTGTGTCAAGCAGAAACTCCTCACTCAGGGGAAGCAGCGTGGCTCAGTGGAAAGAGCATGAGCTTGGGAGAGGTCATGGGTTCTAATCCTGCCTCCGCCATTTGTCAGCTGTGTGACTTTGGGCAAGTCACTTCACTTCTCTGGGCCACAGTCCCTCATCTGTAAAATGGGGATTGAGACCGTGAGCCCCCCGTGGGACAACCTGATCACCTCGTAGCCTCCCCAGCGCTTAGAACAGTGCCTTGCACATAGTAAGCACTTAACAAATGTCATTATTGTGATTATTATTATCATTTAAATCAGTCCATCAGCTTGGCCCACCCTACCTTACCTCACTAATGTCCTACCCCAGTCCAGCCCTCACACTCTGCTCTTCGATCGCCAGTTTCCTCTCTGTGGCCTAATCATCATCATCATCATCATCATCAATCGTATTTATTGAGCGCTTACTATGTGCAGAGCACTGTACTGAGAGACTGAACCAGTAAGGTAGCAGTTTGGATGGAGAGGAAAGGTTCAGAGCATTACTAAGGTCACATCTCCTTCAGGAGGCCTTCTGCAATTAAAACCTTCTTTTCTCGTCTTGCTCTCCCTTCTTCATCGTCTCTGTACTTGGAGCTGTGACCTCTGGACATTTGACATTTGCCCCAACCCCACAGCACTTATGTACATATCTTTCAATTACATATTATAAATTATTTAAGAGAAGCAGCATGGCTTAGTGGAAAGAGCCCGGGCTTGGGAATCAGAGGACCTGGGTTCTAATCCCGGCTCCACCACTTGTCTGCTGTGTGACCTTGGGCAAATCACTTCACTTCATTCATTCATTCAGTCGCATTTATTGAGCGCTTACTGGGTGCAGAGCACTGTACTAAGTGCTTGGGAAGTAGAAGTCGGCAACGTATAGAGGCAGTCCCTACCCAACAACGGGATCACAGTCTAGAAGGGGGAGAAAGACAACAAAACAAAACATGCAGACAGGTGTCAAAATCGTCAGAACAAATAGAATTAAAGCTATATGCACATCATTGACAAAATAAATAGAATAGTAAATATGTACAAGTAGAGTAATAAATCTGTACAAATATATATTCTCTGGGCCTCAGTTCCCTCATCTGTAAAATGGGGATTAAGACTGTGAGTTCCATGTGGGACAACCTCATTACCCTTGTATCTATCCCAGTGCTTGGCACATAGTAAGCACTTAACAAATTCCATTATTATTATTATTATTGTTATTGTTTTTATCATTATTATTATTATTATTATTATTAATGCCTGTCTCTCCCTCTAGACTGTAAATTCGTTACAGGCAGGGAAAACATCTGCTAATTCTGCTGAAGTGTATTCTTCCAAGAGCTTAGTAGAGTGGCTTAGTGGATAGAGCACAGGCCTGCAAGTCAGAAAGACCTAGGTTCTAATTCCAGATTCACCACTAGTCTGCTGTGTGACCTTGGGCAAGTCTCTTCACTTCACTTTACTTCACTTTCACTTCCCTTGGCATCAGCCCTGTCATCTGGAGCTCTCCTCCCTCCTCCCTCAAGTGCTACTCCGGCCACCTATGCTTCTGACCCCATTCCCTCTCATCTTATGAAATCTCTCGCACCGTCCCTCCTTCCCTCTTTAACTTCCATCTTCAACCGCTCACTCAACACTCATTCCTTCCCCTCTGCCTTCAAACATGCCCACGTCTCTCCCATCCTAAAAATACCTCTCTTGACCCCACCTCACCTTCTAGTTATCGCCCCACATCCCTCCTACCATTCCTTTCCAAACTCCTTGAACGCGTCATCTACACGCGCTGCCTCTAATACCTTAACGCCAACTCTCTCCTCGACCCCCTTCAATCTGGCTTCCGTCCCCTACATTCCACAGAAACTGCCCTCTCAAAGGTCACCAATGACCTCCTGTTTGCCAAATCCAACGGCTCCTACTCTATCCTAATCCTCCTTGACCTCTCAGCTCCCTTCGACACTGTGGCCCACCCCCTTCTCCTCAACACGCTATCCAACCTTGGCTTCACAGACTCTGTCCTCTCCTGGTTCTCCTCTTATCTCTCCAGCCATTCATTCTCAGTCTCTTTTGCGGGCTCCTCCCCCACCCCCGCCATCCCCTTACTGTAGGGGTTTCTCCAGGGTCAGTTCTTGGTCCCCTTCTGTTCTCGATCTACACTCTCTCCCTTGGTGAACTCATCCACTCCCACGACTTCAACTATCATCTCTACGCTGATGACACCCAAATCTACATCTCTGCCCCTGCTCTCTCTCCCTCCCTTCAGGCTCATGTCTCCTGCCTTTGAGACATCTCCATCTGAATGTCTGCCCACCATTTAAAACTCAATATGTCCAACACTGAACTCTTTATCATCTTCCCTCCCAAACTCTGCCCTCTCCCTGACTTTCCCATCACTGTTGACGGCACTACCATCCTTCCTGTCTCACAAGCCCGCAACCTTGGTGTCATCCTCGACTCCGCTCTCTCATTCACCCCTCACATCCAAGCCGTCACCAAATCCTGCCGGTCTCACCTCCGCAACATCGCCAAGATGCGCCCTTTCCTCTCCATCCAAACTGCTACCGTGCTGGTTCAATCTCTCATCCTATCCCAACTGGATTACTGCATCAGCCTCCTCTCTGATCTCCCATCCTCCTACCTCTCCCCACTTCTGTCTATACTTCACGCTGTTGCCCGGATCATCTTTGGCAGAAACGCTCTGGGCATGTTACTCTCCTCCTCAAAAATCTCCAGTGGCTACCAATCAACCTATGTATCAGGCAGAAACTCCTCACCCTGGGCTTCAAGGCTGTCCATTACCTCGCCCCCTCCTACCTCACCTCCCTTCTCTCCTTCTCCAGCCCAGCCCGCACCCTCGGCTCCTCTGCTGCTAATCAATCAATCAATCAATCAATCGTATTTATTGAGCGCTTACTATGTGCAGAGCACTGTACTAAGCGCTTGGGAAGTACAAATTGGCATCACATAGAGACAGTCCCTACCCAACAGTGGGCTCACAGTCTAAAAGGGGGAGACAGAGAACAGAACCAAACATACCAACAAAATAAAATAAGTAGGATAGAAATGTACAAGTAAAATAAATAAATAAATAAATAAATAGAGTAATAAATATGTACAACCATATATACATATATACAGGTGCTGTGGGGAAGGGAAGGAGGTAAGACGGGGGGATGGAGAGGGGGACGAGGGGGAGAGGAAAGAAGGGGCTCAGTCTGGGAAGGCCTCCTGGAGGAGGTGAGCTCTCAGCAGGGCCTTGAAGGGAGGAAGAGAGCTAGCTTGGCGGATGGGCAGAGGGAGGGCATTCCAGGCCCGGGGGATGACGTGGGCCGGGGGTCGATGGCGGGACAGGCGAGAGCGAGGTACAGTGAGATTAGCGGTGGAGGAGCGGAGGGTGCGGGCTGGGCTGGAGAAGGAGAGAAGGGAGGTGAGGTAGGAGGGGGCCAGGGGATGGACAGCCTGGAAGCCCAGGGTGAGGAGTTTCTGCCTGATGCGCAGATTGATCGGTAGCCATTGGAGGTTTTTGAGGAGGGGAGTAATATGTCCAGAGCGTTTCTGGACAACGATAATCCGGGCAGCAGCATGAAGCATGGATTGAAGTGGAGAGAGACACGAGGATGGGAGATCAGAGAGAAGGCTACTGCAGTAGTCCAGACGGGATAGGATGAGAGCTTGAATTAGCAGGGTAGCGGTTTGGATGGAGAGGAAAGGGCGGATCTTGGCAATGTTGCGGAGCTGAGACCGGCAGGTTTTGGTGACGGCTTGGATGCGAGGGGTGAATGAGAGAGCGGAGTCGAGGATGACACCAAGGTTGCGGGCTTGTGAGACGGGAAGGATGGTAGTGCCGTCAACAGAGATGGGAAAGTCAGGGAGAGGACAAGGTTTGGGAGGGAAGACAAGGAGCTCAGTCTTCGACATGTTGAGCTTTAGGTGGCGGGCGGACATCCAGATGGAGATGTCCTGAAGGCAGGAGGAGATGCGAGCCTGGAGGGAGGGGGAGAGAGCAGGGGCAGAGATGTAGATCTGGGTGTCATCAGCGTAGAGATGATAGTTGAAGCCGTGGGAGCGAATGAGGTCACCAAGGGAGTGAGTGTAGATTGAGAACAGAAGGGGACCAAGCACTGAACCTTGGGGAACCCCCACAGTAAGGGGATGGGAGGGGGAGGAGGAGCCTGCAAAAGAGACTGAGAAAGAACGACCGGAGAGATAAGAGGAGAACCAGGAGAGGACGGAGTCTGTGAAGCCAAGGTCAGATAGCGTGTTGAGGAGAAGGGGGTGGTCCACAGTGTCAAAGGCAGCTGAGAGGTCGAGGAGGATTAGGACAGAGTATGAGCCGTTGGATTTGGCAAGCAGGAGGTCATTGGTGACCTTTGAGAGGGCAGTTTCCGTGGAACGAAGGGGACGGAAGCCAGACTGGAGGGGGTCGAGGAGAGAGTTGTTGTTGAGGAATTCTAGGCAGCGCGTGTAGACAACTCGTTCAAGGAGTTTGGAAAGGAATGGTAGGAGGGATATGGGACGATAACTAGAAGGTGAGGTGGGGTCAAGAGAGGGTTTTTTTAGGATGGGAGAGACATGGGCATGTTTGAAGGCAGAGGGGAAGGAACCCGTAATCTCCTCACCGTACCTCGTTCTTGCCTGTCCCGCCGTCGACTCCCGGCCTACATCCTCCCCCTGGCCTGGAATGCCCTCCCTCCGCACATCCGCCAAGCTAGCTCTCTTCCTCCCTTCAAAGCCCTATTGAGAGCTCACCTCCTCCAGGAGGCCTTCCCAGACCGAGCCCCCTCCTTCCTCTCCCCTTCCCCATCCCCCCCCCGCCTTACCTCCTTCCCCTCCCCACAGCACCTGTATATATGTATATATGTTACTCTATTTATTTTATTTGTACATATCTATCCCATTTATTTTATTTTGTTAGTATGTTTGGTTTTGTTCTCTGTCTCCCCCTTTTGGACTGTGAGCCCACTGTTGGGTAGGGACCCTCTCTATATGTTGCCAATTTGTACTTCCCAAGCGCTTAGTACAGTGCTCTGCACATAGTAAGCGCTCAATAAATACGATTGATGATGATGATGATGATATGTTTGTACATATTTATTACTCTATTCTACTTGTACATATTTATTCTATTTATTTTATTTTGTTAATATATTTTGTTTTGTTGTCTGTCTCCCCCTTCTAGACTGTGAGCCCGCTGTTGGGTAGGGACCGTCTCTATATGTTGCCAACTTGTACTTCCCAAGCGCTTAGTACAGTGCTCTGCACACAGTAAGCGCTCAATAAATATGATTGAATGAATGAATGAATTGGGGATGAAGAGTGTTATCCCCATGTGGGACAGGGATTGTGTCCAACCTGATTAACTTCTATCTACCCCTGCCTGCACTTGGCACGTAATGAGCGGTTAACAAGTACCATATTTTTTTTTCTCCTCTGCACACAGTAAGCACTCAATAAATACCACTGATTGATTGATTAACAGTACAGAGACAATTTCACACTGGGCAAAACAGGGTTGAGTCCTGACCATTTGTGTCACCTGCCTCCTAGGTCCCAGGCGGCGTCTCTTCACTGCCGCTGTTCTCAGAGCCCGAGTGGGAACCCCGATCCCAGAAAAGCCAGGAAAGCCACGCAATCCGGAAACACAGAAACTTACGCCTATTTAGAGAAGCAGCGGGGCTCAGTGGAAAGAGCCCGGGCTTGGGAGTCAGCGTCATCATCATCATCATCATCAATCGTATTTATTGAGCGCTTACTATGTGCAGAGCACTGTACTAAGCGCTTGGGAAGTACAAATTGGCAACATATAGAGACGGTCCCTACCCAACAGTGGGCTCACAGTCTAAAAGGGGGAGACAGAGAACAAAACCAAACATAGTAACAAAATAAAATAAATAGGATAGATATGTACAAGTAAAATAAATAAATAGAGTAATAAATATGTACAAACATATGTACATATATATAGCGTCACGGGTTTTAATCCCGGTTCCGCCGCTTGTCAGCTGTGTGACTTTGGGCAAGTCACTTCACTTCTCTGGGCCTCAGTTCCCTCATCTGGAAAATGGGGATTAAGACTGTGAGCCCCCAACCTGATCACCTTTTATCCCCCACAGTGCTTAGAATGGTGCTTTGAACATAGTAAACACTTAACAAATACCATTATTATTATTATTTTTACAAGGTCAAATTACGGGCTTTTCCAGTTTTATAGTGTGACTGGGCTTGGAACTCACAGAACAGGTGATTCAACAGCTGACCACAAATATGCCAGACTGAGAACTGAAAATCCAAGAACAATCAGGTGTACCTTTACTTCGAAAACCCCTGTCACTTTTCTTCCCACTTATTCTAACCTTTCTACAGTGTGGCTCAGCGGAAATAATAATAATAATAGCATTTATTAAGCGCTTACTATGTGCAAAGGGCTATGTTCTAAGAGCTGGGGAGGTTACACGGCGATCAGGTTGTCCCACGGAAAGAGCCCGGGCTCGGGAGTCAGAGGTCGTGGGTTCTAATCCCGGCTCCACCACTTGTCAGCTGTGTGATTTTGGGCAAGTCACTTAACTTCTCTGTGCCTCAGTTACCTTATCTGTAAAATGGGGACTAAGACTGTGAGCCCCATGTGGGACAACCTGATTACCTTGTATCCTAGGTGCTTGGCACATAGTAAGCGCTTAATAAATACCACCAGTATTATTATTATTACATACATCCCATTTCTAAACCTGAACTTATTTTCCCAGCTCTCCTTCTTCTCCCCTTAGCTCAGGTGAGAAGCTGCCTCGCCTAGTAGAAAGAGCGCAGGCCTGGGAATCAGAGGACCTGGGTTCTAATCCTGGGTCTGCCATTTGTCTGTTACATGACTTTGGAAAGATCACCTCACTGTTCTGTGCCTCAGTTATCTCATCTGTAAAATGGGGATTAAGCCTGGGAGCCCCATGTGGGACAGGGACTGTGTCCAACCTGATTATTTTGTATCCACCCCGGTCCTTAGTACACAGCCTGGCACATAGGGAGCACGCAACAAATACCATTAATTGGAAAAAAAAAAAGTGGGTGGGCTCCAAACAGGAATACATCTATTTTGCTCTGACTGGTTATTATGTGGTTTCCCGATACCACATACACTTGCCGACCTCAGACTTATGTCACAATGGGTTCCTGAAAACTACATCGTAAGATGCTCTGTGGCAAGTCCAAACAATTTTCCCAAAGGAACCGTGTTATAAATGGAGGATCAGTTTCTGATTCAAGGTCACGTCACACAAGACCCAAGTGACACCACTTTGGCTTTACCGCTATTTCGGGGCAAGTCGGGGAAAATGCAGAAGAAGCTTGATATACGGGAGAGTCAGGGAGACACTGGAGTGTCTGTCTTTTAGACTGTTGAGCCCACTGTTGGGTAGGGACTGTCTCTATATGTTGCCAATTTGTACTTCCCAAGCGCTTAGTACAATGCTCTGCACATAGTAAGCGCTCAATAAATACGATTGATGATGATGACGATGTCATTCAATCGTACTTATTACGCACTTACTGTGTGCAGAGCACTGTACTAAGTGCTTGGGAAAGTACAATACAAGAATAAACAGTGACATTCCCTGCCGACAACAAGCTCACAGTCTAAAAATGGGGAGACAGACATCGATTCAAATAAAGTGACAGATATATACGTAAGTTCTGTGGGACTGGTGTGGGGAGGGGAAAGAGAAAAGGGAGCGGGTCACGGTGATGCAGAAGGGAGTGGGAGATGGGGAAAAGTGGGGCTTAGTCTGGGAAGGCCTCTTGGAGGAGATGGGCCTTCAATAAGGCTTGGAAGTCAATCAATCAATCGTATTTATTGAGTGCTTACTGTGTGCAGAGCACTGTACTAAGCGCTTGGGAAGTACACGTTGGCAACATATAGAGACAGTCCCTACCCAACAGTGGGCTCACAGTCTAAAAGGGGGAGACAGAGAACAAAACCAAACATACTAACAAAATAAAATAAATAGAATAGATATGTACAAGTAAAATAGAGTAATAAATATGTACAAACATATATGTGGACGTATATGAAGTCCACACCACGCCCACAGTCCTTTGTCTGTGAGCCTGCCTGCTCAGGTGTTTCAATATTCATCATCATCATCATCATCAATCGCATTTATTGAGCGCTTACTATGTGCAGAGCACTGTACTAAGCGCTTGGGAAGTACAAATTGGCAGCATATAGAGACAGTCCCTACCCAACAGTGGGCTCACAGTCTAAAAGGGGGAGACAGAGAACAAAACCAAACATACTAACAAAATAAAATAAATAGAATAGGTATGTACAAGTAAAATAAATAGAGTAATAAATATGTACAAACATATATACAGGTGCTGTGGGGAAGGGAAGGGGGGGGATGGAGAGGGGGACGATTGATCCATTCAATCATATTTCTTGAGCGCTTACTGTGTGAAGAGCACTGCATTAAATGCTTGGGAGAGTTCAATAGAACAATAAACGGACACATTCCCTGCCCACAACGAGCTTACAGTCTAGAATAACGTGCGTAACTAGAGGAAGGGGATCGCGGAACCAACAAGTGTTGCAACCTGGCGGTGGTGGAACGGGATCGGATTGGAGGGCAGCGACTTTCCGGCAGTTGCCACTCTTTCCTACCAGGCAGAAGAGACCTCCGCTCCCCTCACCGGGGAGGGCTGGTCAGGTTCCAGCCCGCCAGACCTTCCACGGACCGATCCGGAGCGATTCCTTCAACGCCAAGGATGCCTGCTGGGGCTCTGTGGGCAGCGACACGCCTGTCCCAGATCAGAAGAAGCAGTGGATAATAATAATAATAATCATAATGATGATGGCATTTATTAAGCACTTACTACGTGCAAAGTACTGTTCTAAGCGCTGGGGAGGTTACAGCGTGATCAGGTTGTCCCATCAGGGGCTCACAGTCTTAATCCCCATTTTATAGATGAGAGAACTGAGGCCCAGAGAAGTGAAGTGACTTGCCCAAAGTCACCCAGCTGACAATTGGCAGACCGGGGATTTGAACCCATGACCTCTGACTCCAAAGCCCGGGCTCTTTCCACTGAGCCACGCTGCAGCACAGGCCTGGGAATCAGAAGGACCTGGGTTCTAATCCCGGCTCTTATCTGCTATGTGACCTTGAGCAAGCAATTTCATCATCATCAATCGTATTTATTGAGCGCTTACTGTGTGCAGAGCACTGTACTAAGCGCTTGGGAAGTACAAGTTGGCAACATATAGAGACAGTCCCTACCCAGCAGTGGGCTCACAGTCTAAAAGGGGGGAGACAGAGAACAAAACCAAACATACTAACAAAATAAAATAAATAGAATAGATGTGTACAAGTAAAATAGAGTAATAAATATGTATAAAATATATATACATATATACAGGTGCTGTGGGGAAGGGAAGGAGGTAAGATGGGGGGGATGGAGAGGGGGACGTCAGTTCCATCTGTGAAATGGGGATTGAGACTGTGAGCCCCATGTGGGACAGGGACTGTGTCCAACCCGATTAGCCTGTATCCACCCCGGCGCTAAAAACAGTGCCCGGCACATAGTAAGCGCTTAACAAATACCATCATCATCATGTCCGGCGGTGTTCCCATCTCTAGGAGACGTGAGTTGATTCCCAAGCTCGATAGTGATTTGGAGAGCGCAGTGTTCACAAACAGACTCTGATGGAGGGCAAGTGGATCTTAGCAAGCTTGTTTGTGGGGATCAGTTATTCTGTATTTTGTTGGTATAATAAATCGCAGTTGTTTTATCAAGCGACTGATCTGAACTTTGGGTTCCTCTTCTCAGCCATATCCTACATCCACCGACCCAGGTCAGACTCCCATTTTTACCAAAGTTACTCGAGAATTTTATTCTCGATCAATTTTATAGCCCAGTGATATAGCTGCATTAATGTATTTCATAGCAATAATTGGGGCATGTTAAGCGCTTACTATGGCCAAAGCACTATACAAGGAAGGGGTTAAATACAAGACAATCAAGTCAGACACAGTCCCCGTCCCACTGGGGGCTCGCAGGTTAAGTAGAAAGGGGAAGAGGTAACCAATTCCCCATTTTAGAGAAGGAAACAGACATCGAAAAGTTAAATGACTTACTCGGGTTCACACGGCAGGCAGATTAATGGATTGATTGATTCATCATCATCATCAATCGTAATTTATTGAGCGCTTACTATGTGCAGAGCACTGTACTAAGCACTTGGGAAGTACAAATTGGCAACATATAGAGACAGTCCCTACCCAACAGTGGGCTCGCAGTCTAAAAGGGGGAGACAGAGAACAAAACCAAACACACTAACAAAATAAAATAAATAGGATAGATATGTACAAGTAAAATAGAGTAATAAATATGTTACAAATAAATAACAAGTAATTAATGTAATAAATAGTAATAAATATGATTGAAACCGGCAGATCCGGAATTAGAACCCAGGTCCTCTGATTCCCAGGTCCGTGTTCTTTCCTCTAGGCCACACTGCTTCTCATGCTGATTTGGAATCGCAAAGTTTCCACGACAGGGAAGCTGATTTTGGCTTCGTCGGAAGTAAAAAGGACATGTCCAACCCTCCCTGGTGACTCACCCTCTTCCCTCTGTAACATCCCCTTCCGTCCCCCAGGCCCACTGTAACTTTAACTGCTACTTTCATTTCCCCTGGGTTCCCGTTCACCCCTCCTCTCCTCCCTCACAACCCGGCAACTTCGGATGAAGGACAGCAGCGAAGGCAGAAAACCGAACTGGTACCACAAAGGAGGTCACTGCTTTAAAACTGAAACCGCTTTTTGGGAAAGTTGGAACGCGGTGTCAATTCAGAAACACTTTCAGTGCCATTCGTTGTTCCTGGGAACACTGTAGTTGAGGGCTGCCTGTTCATCTGTCCTCACTTGGCTTAAAGGCTCTTTCTGGCTTGTCAATCCGTCGTATTTATGGAGCGCTTTACTGTGTGCAATCAATCAATCATATTTATTGAGCGCTTACTGTGTGCAGAGCGTTGTGCCAAGCGCTTGGGAGAGTACGCTATAACAGAGTTGGTAGACACCTTCCCCGCCCACAACGAGCTTACGGTCTAGAGTTGCGGGGAGACAAGACATTCATATAAATAGATGAATTACAGATATAATAATAATTATGGTGCTTGTTAAGTGCTCGCTCTGTGCCAAGCACTGTTCTAAGAGCTGGGGTAGATACACGGTAATCAGGTTGGACACAGTCCCTGTCCCACATAGGGTTCACAGTCTTATTCCCATTTTGCAGATCAGGTAACCAAGGCACAGAGAAGTGAAGTGACTTGCCCACGGTCACACAGCAAACAATCAATCAATCAATCAATCAATCGTATTTATTGAGCGCTTACTATGTGCAGAGCACTGTACTAAGCGCTTGGGAAGTACAAATTGGCATCACATAGAGACAGTCCCTACCCAACAGTGGGCTCACAGTCTAAACAAGCGGCAGAGCCGGTATCAGAACCCACGTCCTCTGATTCCTAGGCCTATCCACTATACCATGCTGTTTCTCAGGAAATAAAGATGGGATCTGTTAAGCGCTTACTATGTGCCATGCACTGTTCGAAGCACTGGGGTGGATACAAGGTCATCAGGTTGTCCCACATGGGGCTCACAGCTCTTAATCCCCGTTTTACAGATGAGGGGACTGAGGTACACAGAAATGACTTGCTCACGGTCACACAGCAGACAAGTGGCGGAGCCAGGATTAGAATCCACATCCTCTGATTCCCAAGCCGTGCTCTCGCCAATAGGCCACGTATCTTTTAAGTGCTGTGGGGCTGAGGTGGGGGTGAATAAAAGGAGCGAATCCCAGTGCAAGGGTGAGGAGGAGGGAGTGGGGGAAGAGGAAATGAAGGCTTAGTCAGGGAAGGCCTCTTGGACGACGCGTGATTTCGATAAGGCTTTGAAGGTGGGGAGAGTAACGGCCTGTCGGATATGAAGAGGGAGGGGATTCCAGGCCAGAGCAGGACGTGGGCAAGAGGTCGGTGGCAGGATAGACGAGAGGGAGGTTCAGTGAGTAGGTTGACATGAGAGGAGCGAAGTGAGTGGGCTGGGTTGGAGTAAGAGAATAATGAGGCAGGGTAGGAGGGGGAGAGCTGAGTGAGTGCTTTAAAGCCGACGGTAAGGAGTTTCTGACTGGCGAAGAAACGGTTGGGCGGTTCCTGAAGAGTGGGGAAACACGGACTGAGCGTTTATGTAGAAAAACCTCCTCCAGGAGGCCTTCCCAGACTGAGCCCCTTCCTTCCTCTCCCCCTCGTCCCCCTCTCCATCCCCCCATCTTACCTCCTTCCCTTCCCCACAGCACCTGTATATATGTATATATGTTTGTACATTTTTTTTTTTAACTCTATTTTATTTGTACATATCTATTCTATTTATTTTATTTTGTTAGTATGTTTGGTTTTGTTCTCTGTCTCCCCCTTTTAGACTGTGAGCCCACTGTTGGGTAGGGACTGTCTCTATGTGTTGCCAATTTGTACTTCCCAAGAGCTTAGTACAGTGCTCTGCACATAGTAAGCGCTCAATAAATATGATTGATGATGATGATGATGTAGAAAAAGGATCCAGGCAGCAGAGTGAAATATGGACTGGAACAGAGAGAGAAAAGAGGCAGGAAGGTCGACAAGGAAGCTGATACAGTCATCAAGGCGGGATAGGGTAAGTAATAATAATAATGATGGTATTTGTTAAGCGCTTACTGTGTGCAAAGCACTGTTTTAAGCGCTGGGGAGGTTACAAGGTGATCAGGTTGTCCCACGGGGGGCTCACAGTCTTAACCCCCATTTTCCAGATGAGGTAACTGAGGCACAGAGAAGTGAAGTGACTTGCCCAAAGTCACACAGCTGACAACTGGTGGAGCGGGGATTTGAACCCATGACCTCCGACTCCAAAGCCTGGGCTCTTTCCACTGAGCCACGCTGCTTCTCGAGTAGTAGTTGGATTGTACTTCCCAAGTGCTTAGTACAGTGCTCTGCACACAGTAAGCGCTCAATAAATACAAGTGAATGAATAAATGAATTATCGCGGTAGCAGTTTGGACGGAGAGGAAAGGACGGATTTTAGCCATGTTGTGAAGGTTGAACTGACAGGATTTAGTGACAGACTGAATATGGGAGTTGAGTGAGAGAGAGAAGTCAACACTTGATCGACTTTACGAACTTTCACAGTGCCTAGAATGGATCACGTGACAAGCGCTATACAAATTAATGATGACCACATTCTCGGGAATTCATTCCTCTTTTTTTATTTTGGGTAGAACAGCTACTACCTTATTACCCTAACTCCACGCCTTGTCCACCATCGGTTCTAAACTCTCATTTTGTTGTCGCCTCAAGTTAGCTCGACCGTCCCCACCTTGGATGGATCCTGATGGCTGAAGAAAAGCAACTACCGTCAGAGGGTCCAAAATAAATATCCCTCACCATGATTTTTTTCTTTTCGTATTTACATTTTTAATAATACTTGCTATAAACATAACATAGTAATATGTGCACATCCGAAGCACACACACACACACACACGCTCACTTTCGTTTCAGTCTCTCACGAGCTAAGCATGAAACACAGTCTATTTTCCGAAAACCAGGTGGTCTTTTCCTTTATTTGAGCGCACCGAAAATACTGCGACAAATAAAAACTGGACTCTTACAATGTTGAATTACTCAGAACGCACTTGAGTGGATTTAATCAAACTACTCGACAGACTGCAAGCAAGATGTGCTAAAAATGCGAAGGACAGGCCTGTAGCTCTGATACATTCGCAGACATACCGACGTAGACAATTAATTCTGTTCGTAGATACACCGACGTAGACTATTAATTCTGTCCACGCACAGACACTTTTGGAGCTGATAAAAAAAAAAAAGGAGTTTTAAATACAGTCTCGGAAGTTCAGGGATAACTTACAGCTCAACGGGTGTTGACATTACGTTCGGGCAGGGGGTTCTGAGGAGCCGAACGCCTTCTTGGACGGGAAAAGGTTCGCCCGCTTGCGTCCGGCGAACCGGTGGATAGCAGCAGGAGGTCCCGGTCATTGATTTGGCACCGCCGTGGTGATCCTGGGGACGGCTGCCTGCGTGGCACGGGGCGGAGGGCCCTGAGGAGCCGCTTTCTGACTCCTTTCGGCAGATAAGCGCTCCAGCCGTTCTGTGTAGAATCCGTTGAAATCCAGCCTGGGGGAGGTGGGGAGGGAATTGAGGCTCGCACTCGAAATCTTTTACCGGGATTGGATCAACGCTGTGTCACGTTCAAAAATCTTTTTATTTTTTATGGTATCTGATAAACGCTATGCGTCCGGCACTGTTCGGGTTAATCGGGCCGAATATCGTCCTCTAGACTGACGCTCACTGTGGGCAGTGGATGTGTCTGTTTGTTCTTAATATCGTCCTCTAGACTAACGCTCATTGTGGGCAGTGGATGTGTCTGTTTGTTCTTATACTGTACTCTCCCGAGCGCTTTTCGAAGAGTGCTTCTGCACACAGTAAGTGCTCAATAAATATGAACAGAACATAACAGAATCCTTTCCAAAAACCTGACTGCTGAGCAAGGGATGGCCACCTGCAGTATCACTTCCCAACTAAATCACAGCCCCCGACCCCTCTAGATTGTCAGCTCTTCGTGGGAAGGGAATGTGTCTTTTTATTGTGCTATTGTCCTCTTCCAAGTGCTTAATACAGTGCTCTGCACACAGCAGGTGCTCAATAAAGACGACTGACTGACTTGACCCTTGCCCAGAGACAACTGCCACAGAACAGCAGCTCTTAAAAGCTGCTGCCGAGGCGGAGGTCGGATTAATTTTATTTCCGAAGGGAGTCCTCCATTTTGGTCCCGTGCAGACAGGACAGAAGGCAGGCCCGGGTAGGCCCCGCAGCCCCCAAGGCCTTGTGGCTCAATGGAAAAGAGCCCGGGCTTTGGAGTCAGAGGTCATGGGTTCAAATCCCGGCTCCGCCAATTGTCAGCTGGGTGACTTTGGGCAAGTCACTTCACTTCTCTGTGCCTCAGTTACCTCATCTGTCAAATGGGGAGTAAGACTGTGAGCCCCTGTGGGCCAACCTTGTAACCTCCCCAGCACTTAGAACAGTGCTTTGCACATAGTAAGTGCTTAATAAATGCCATCATCATTATTATTATTGTGGGATTCACGATGTCCAGCTGGACTCACTGCTCTTTAAATGCACCACCGACACTCTCAGAACTGAACACCTCGGCTCTGCGACGCCTAACAGTAAGATGCCGCCGTAACCTTCTTTGAAACGGTTACGTTAAAAGAAAACCAAACAAAAGACAACCCTCAGAAATTCGACATGAAAACTGAGGGCAAAATCAGTGCCCAAATTTACCAAATAAATTCGCAGCTGAAAGGAGGGTGATTTTCGGGGCAGATATTTAATCGCTTTGATTATGGGAACCAATCCTTTTTGAAATCAGTCGCATTTTTTTTTATTGTACTCTCCCAAGTACTTAGTCAAAATGTAATGATGGTATTTGTTAAGCACTTACTATGTGCCAAGCATCATCATCATCAATCGTATTTATTGAGCGCTTACTGTGTGCAGAGCACCGTACTAAGCGCTTGGGAAGTACAAGCACTGGACACTGCTCTGCACCCAGGAAGTGCTCAATAAATTCGACTGATTTACTGAGCGCTTACTGTGTACAGAGTACTGTACTAAGCGCATGGGAAAGTACAATACAAAAGACTTAGGTGATGCAATCCCTGCCCCCAAAGAGTTCACAGGGAGGTGGTGGGGGCGGGTGGAAGAGAGACAGGCTGCGGACATTAAAATGGATTCAGAAATGCTTCTCTCTGCAGAAAGTGTGGAAGGGGAGGCCGGGTTGTGCTCACCTATAGATAACATTAATCATGCTGTGCTCGCAGTCATTGGTGCTGTAGATACTTAGTTTGTCCAGGAGGTCGAGCAGATGGGTGGAAAAATTGCTATCAAATTTGTTGATCGTCGCCTCGAAGCCAGATGTCAGCTGAAGAGCGTCTGCATGTTCCGCTAAATACTAAGCGAAGGAGAGCCGCGTGAGATTCACAGAAGCTCCTGGCTTCGCATCATTCCGTCTCTTCAAGGGCTTCTCTAGTTTTTTATTTTTCCCCCGGGAGATAAACTTTTCTTCCTTTTCCTTTTCTCTTTGAAAACGGACCATGCTTTTCCAGAAAAATGGTCACTCACTAACCATCGATCGACAGTATTTCCCAAGGCTGACCATGTGCAGAGCACTGTATCCACAGGAGGGAGAATACATTAGCATTCTAGACTGAGAGCCCACTGATGGGTAGGGACCGTCTCTGTGTGTTGCCGACTTGTACTTCCCAAGCGCTTAGTACAGTGCTCTGCACACAGTAAGCGCTCAATACGATTGATTGATTGATTGATTAGCAGCAAAAGCCAGTCTCCCTGCCCTTAAGGTGCTTACAATCAAATGGTACACTCAGATACACTTTGCTCCTCTAGGGCTAACCTTCTCGTGTACCTCGATCTTGCCTGTCTCGTCATCGACCGCTAGCCCACATCATCATGATCAATCGTATTTATTGAGCGCTTACTATCATCATCAATCGTATTTATTGAGTGCTTACTATGTGCAGAGCACTGTACTAAGCGCTTGGGAAGTACAAATTGGCAACATATCATATGGCACAGTCTGACATTGGGCTGAACAGTACCTGCAGCAGGGCTGTCCGGTCTGGGAGTTGCCCCCGCCTCGGACTGTTGCTTGTCCCAGGGGATTTATTTTAGTCATTTTTTAAAATGAAAAGCAACAAACATGAGGCTTCTCATGTGTAGAGCACTGTACTAAGCGCTTGACCTTCCTCTGGCCTGGAACGCTCTCCCTCCTCAAATCCAACAATTACTCTCCCTCTCCTTTCAAAGCCTTACCGAAGGCCCATCTCCTCCAAGAGGCCTTCCCAAACTAAGTCCCATTTTCCCTCATCTCGCACTCCCTTATGCATAGCCCTGTTGTGCTCTCTTTGCTCTTCCCCCTTCCCGGCCCCACGGCACTTATTTACAAATCTGTCATTTTTTAAAATTTGTACTGATGTCTATCTCCCCCCACCAGACTATAAGCTCTTTGTGGGCAAGGACTGGCACTGTTTATTGTAGTATTATACTTTCCCAGGGGCTTAGTACAGTGTTTTGCACACAGTAAGTGCTCAATAAATATGACTAAATGAACAAATGGTGGAGAAAGACCACACTATTTAGAACCTAGGACCTTCAGACTTCCGGGCCCGTGCTCTATCCGTTAAGCCCTGAGGGCAATTTTTGCAATCTACAGAAAAGCCAGGGTCTCCTCTCCGACTTACTTTATTGGTGAGCTTCTTCTTCACAGCCTCCTCTTCCCGCTCGGCCTCCGTAGGAGGCCCCAGCATCGTCCCGTGTTCCACAGTCAGGCGGCCCAGCTCGCTGTCCAGCTTCATGCTCTGGGTGAATCTCTGAACGACCGCCAAAGAGACACAAGACGGAAAAGACCCACATGAATCCGTTCACTTACACAACTTCCAATGGTTCCCGGGAATAAAGAATGGTTAAAAATTTCTTTCCCTAATCAACTGAGCTCTTACCGTGTGCAGAGCACTGTACTAAGCGCTTGGGAGAGTACAAAATAACCGAATCGGCAGACAAGTTCGCTGCCCACAGTGAATTTACCGTCTAGAAGGAAGGGTGATGGTTGTCATTACCGTTTCAGTCTTCAAACGACAATGCAGAGATGTAGAGCTAGACTGCAAGTTTGTGGTGGGCAGGGATTGTGTTTGCTTAGTGTTATATTGTATATCAATCAATCAATCAATCGTATTTATTGAGCGCTTACTGTGTGCAGAGCACTGTACTAAGCGCTTGGGAAGTACAAGTTGGCAACGTATAGAGACAGTCCCTACCCAACAGTGGGCTCACTGGGGGAGACGGAGAACAAAACCAAACATACTAACAAAATAAAATAAATAGAATAGATATGTACAAGTAAAATAAAGATATATATTGTATATTATAATTGTACTCTTCCAAGTGCTTAGTACAGTGCTTTGCCCACAGTAAATGCTCAATAAATTCAACTGAATGAATGAATGCAGTCAGGTGTCTCCCCGGACCTCACTGTTTGGGCCCTGAGACGACACCCCAAAAACGATAAACTGATGCTAGAAACAGAGAAGCAGCGTGGCTCGGTGGAAAGGGCCCGGGCTTTGGAGTCAGAGGGCATGGGTTCAAATCCTGGTTCTGCCAACTGTCAGCTGTGTGACTTTGGGCAAGTCACTTCACTTCTCTGGGCCTCAGTTACTTCCTCTGTAAAATGGGGATGAAGACTGTGTGCCCCCGGGGGACAACCTGATCACCTTGTAACCTTCCCCAACGCTTAGAAGGGTGCTTTACACATAGTAAACATATTTTACTACACATACATATTTATTACTCTATTTATTTATTTATTTATTTTACTTGTACATTTCTATCCTACTTATTTTATTTTGTTGGTATGTTTGGTTCTGTTCTCTGTCTCCCCCTTTTAGACTGTGAGCCCACTGTTGGGTAGGGACTGTCTCTATGTGATGCCAATTTGTATTTCCCAAGCGCTTAGTACAGTGCTCTGCACATAGTAAGCGCTCAATAAATACGATTGATTGATTGATTGATTGATAGTAAGCACTTAATAAATGCCATTATTATTATTATGAAAAGGCTGGATTTGTGGGTGTGGAAGTCTGGGGCAGAATCAGAACTTGGATCAAGTGGGGCAGGTCCAGGACACAAAAACTAGGAGGGGCTTTTGGGTGTTTGTGTCGAAGGGAGCTAGAGGAGGGATTTATTGGTGTATTTGTGGAGAAGGAAGATTGGACAACTTGTGTTTCCCAAGCGCTTAGTGACGTGCTCTGCACACAGTAAGCGCTCAATAAATACGATTGAATGAATGAATGAATAATAAAATGGAAGCCTACAGAAATGAAAAAGAGCGATCTAACACCCACCACCGTAGATGAAATGCCACTGAAATAAGTTGTTATTGTTATAATTATTACAATTATCATTCTTCTTATTATGGCATTTTCTAACTGTTTATTCAGTGCCAGGCACTGGGGTAGACACAAGACTGTGAGCCCGCTGCTGGGTAGGGACTGCCTCTATATGTTGCCAACTTGTACTTCCCAAGTGCTTAGTACAGTGCTCTGCACACGGTCAGCGCTCAATAAATATGATTGAATGAATGAATGAATTGGACAAGGACCTGACACAGTTCATCATATATATTCGAGAGGTTCGCTCCCCATCCCCAGCGCCATAAAGCACACGTTCCTGTGCCCGCTTGGGGCCGTTGACGCTTCTTTCCGAAAAGGCAGAACCGCAGTGGCGTCCGGCCCCGAAGGATGGAAGGAGGCCAAGGGTCAGCAGGCAGCCAAAAAAGCCGAGAGCGGCTGGAAATTCTCCGAGGAGTCGTATTGGATAGAGCACCGGCCCGGGCTCTAATTCCAGTTCTGGCACATGTCTGCCGTGTGACCTTGAGCAAGTCACTTCCCTTCTCTGTTCCTCAGTTCCCCCATCTGTAAAATGAGGATTACTACTGGGAGACTGTGCACCCCGTGTGGGATATGGACCGTGCCCAACCTGATTACCTTGTAATACTAACTGGGGTATTTGCTAAGCGCTTAAAGTGGGCTAGACACCATACTAAGCACCAGGGTGGATACAAGCAAATCGGATTGGACAAAGTCCCTGTCCACACGGGGCTCACAGACTCAATCCCCATTTTACAGATGAAGTAACCGAGGCCCAGAGAAGTGAACATATTTTTTACTTTTGTACCTATTTTTTACTTTTGAACATATTTTTTACTTTTGTACATATTTTTTACTCTACTTATTTATTTATTTTATTTGTACATATCTGTTCTATTGATTTTATTTTGTTAGTATGTTTGGTTTTGTTCTCTGTCTCCCCCTTTTAGACTGTGAGCCCGCTGTTGGGTAGGGACTGTCTCTCTATGTTGCCAATTTGTACTTCCCAAGCGCTTAGTACAGTGCTCTGCACATAGTAAGCGCTCAATAAATATGACTGATGATGATGATGACGTGAAGTGCCTTGCCCGAGGTCACGCGGCAGACAGGTGGCGGAGCCGGGATTGGAACCCAGGACCTTCCGACTCTCAGGCCTGTGCTCTATCCGCTACGCCATGCTGCTTCCCCTATGCCATGCTGAATCTATCCCAGCGCTTAAAACAGTGCCTGGCACGTAGTAAATGCCTGGGCTTTGCAGTCAGAGGTCATGGGTTCAAATCCCAGCTCCGCCAACTGTCAGCTGTGTGGCTTTGGCCAAGTCACTCGACTTCTCTGTGCCTCAGTTCCCCCATCTGTAAAATGGGGATTAAAACTGTGAGCCCCTCGTGGGGCAACCTGATCACCCTGTAACCTCCCCGGCGTTTAGAACAGTGCTTTGCACATAGTAAGCGCTTAACAAATACCATCATCATTAAAAAAAAAAACAAAAAATCACCGTACCTGCATGCAGTTCGTAAACATGACGCAGACGGACATCAGCTTGGAAAAGATCTTCAGCAGCTCGGGGTTTGTCAGCATGCAGTCCTTCAGGCAGTTATCCAAAAAGCTGGTGTGGTGGCTGAGGACATCGTCGATGTTGGAAGCCTGTTGGGAGGGCAACGCGAGGCATTACGTGGTATTACGTCGCCAACTTGTACTTCCCAAGTGCTTAGTACAGCGCTCTGCACCCAGTAAGCGCTCAATAAATACGATTGATGATGTGAAGAAAATTCCTGTCGATCATAGTCAGTTGCAGACTATGGGAGAAGATTCCTGCCCGACTTCAGCCCCCCAAACAGTCTCATCGGCAGGAAACCGCGTGGCTTAGTGGATACAGCCCTCGCCTGGGAGTCAGGACTCGGTTTCTAGTCCCGGCTCCGCCACTTGTCTGCTGCGTGACCTTGGACAAGTCACTTCACTTTTCTGGCCTCAGTTCCCTCATCCGTAAAACGAAGACTGTGAGCCCCACGTGGGACAGGGACTGTGCCCAACCTGATTACCTTGGATCTTGAAGAGAAGCAGCGTGGCTCAGTGGAAAGAGCCCGGGCTTTGGAGTCAGTGGTCATGGGTTCAAATCCCGGCTCCGCCACTTGTCAGCTGGGTGACTTTGGGCAAGTCACTTCACTTCTCTGTGCCTCAGTTACCTCATCTGTAAAACGGGGATAATAATAACAATGATGGCATTTTTATTAAGCGCTTACTATGTGCCAAGCACTGTTCTAAGCGCTGGAGAGGTTACAAGGTGATCAGGTTGTCCCACGGGGGGCTCACAGTCTTCATCACCAATTTGCAGATGAGGTAACTGAGGCCCAGAGAAGTCAAGTGACTTGCCCAAAATCACACAGCTGACAGTTGGCAGAGCCGGGATTTGAACCCATGACCTCTGACTCCAAAGCCCGGGCTCTTTCCACTGAGCCACGCTGCTTCTCTTCAAGGTACTGCTTCTCTTCAATGAAGAATATGAGCCCCCCGTGGGACAACCTGATCACCTTGTATCCCCCCACAACGCTTAGAACAGTGCTTTGCATGTAGTAAGCACTTAATAAATGTCATTATTATTATTATTATCTACCTCAGAGCTTAATTCAGTGCCTGGCACATAGAAAGACCTCAATAAATGCCATTAAAAAATATCTATTTTACACGGCAGCTCGGTTACAAGGCAGAGAAGTCAGGAGGCATAGCATCGGAAATCACATTTCCACAAGAATTTATAGGAAGAATTTACTATCGGTACAAAACACATTCTTTCAATTGTATTTATTGAACGCTTACTGTGTGCAGAGCACTGTACTAAGCGCTTGTGATGTACAAATCGGCAACATATAGAGACGGTCCCTACCCAACAACAGTCTAGAAATGAGAATGATAATACATTCATTCATTCAATCAATCGTACTTATTGAGCACTTAACGTGTGCAGAGCACTGTACTGAGCATTTGGAAAGTGCAGTTCGGCAGCAAATAATAATAATGGCATTTATTAAGTGCTTACTTAACTATGTGCAAAGCACTGTTTTAAGCGCTGATCAGGTTGTCCCACTGGGGGCTCACAGTCTTCCTCCCCATTTTCCAGATGAGTAACTGAGGCACAGGGAAGTGAAGTGACTTGCCCAAAGTCACACAGCTGACAATTGGCGGAGCCGGGATTTGAACCCAGGACCGCTGACTCCAAGGCCCGGGCTCTTTCCACTGAGCCACGCTGTCTCTTCCCAGAGAAGAGACAAATAGAGAAAATCCCTACTCAGCAATGGGCTTACACTCTAGAAGCGGGGAGACAGAAAACAAAACAAGTACACAAGCATCAATAGCATGTATATATATGCTCTGCACACAGTAAGCGCTCAATAAATACGATTGATGATGTATATATATATATATAGATAGATAGATAGATACATATTGCTAATACCATTATATTATATATGCATACTATGTAATATAATGATAATACCAGCATTTGTTAGGTGGTTGCTCTATGCCAAGCTCAGCACTCAGCACAGGGGCGGGTAATAATAATAATAATAATAATGATGGCATTTATTAAGCGCTTACTATGTGCAAAGCACTGTTCTAAGCGCTGGGGAGGTTACAAGGTGATCAGGTTGTCCCATGGGGGGCTCACAGTCTTCATCCCCATTTTCCAGATGTACCAGATAAGCGGCTCGAATGAAGCCTCTGATCCCCCTGGGGCTAACAGCCTCAAGGGGCCGGAGAACACGTATCACCGATCGTATTTATTGAGCGCTATGTATGTAACTCCCCATTTTATAGGTGAGGAAACTGAGGAAAAAACAAGCTCAGTGACTTGTCCCACGTCACACCGCAGACAAGCCAGGACTCCCGATTCCCAGGCCCCTGCTTTCCCCACTAGGCCTCACTGTTTCCTACTGAAACAACTTGGAGAAAAGCTGATGTGTTATATGATGGTATTTGTTAAGCGCTTACTATGTTCTAAGCGCTGGGGGGAGATACAAGGTGATCAAGTTGTCCCACGTGGGGCTCACGGTCTTCATCCCCATTTTACAGATAAGGTCACTGAAGCTCAGGGAAGTTAAGTGACTTGTCCAAGGTCACACAGCAGACACGTGGCGGAGCTGGGATTCGAACCCATGACCTCTGGCTCCAGAGCCCGTGCTCTTTCCACTGAGCCACGCTGCTTCCCATGTGTTATATGGGAAGGACGGACAGATCCAGGTTACTTGGTCTTAGGAAGAGGAGGCGGCCGAGACAAGCGCTTAGTACAGTGCTCTGCACATAGTAAGCGCTCAATAAATACGATTGACTGATTGATTGATTGCCCCGGTGTGAAGGGGAGAGCGATGGGAGCCTTGCAACGCTTAATGGAAAGAGCAAGGACTTGAGAGTCAGAAGGACCTGGGTTCTAATCCCCGCTCCGTCACTCGTCTGCTGTGTGACCTTGGGCCAGTCACTTCACTTCTCTGGGCCTTGGTTATTTCATCTGGAAAATGGGGGTTCAATCCATCAATCAATCATATTTATTGAGCGCTTACTGTGTGCAGAGCACTGTACTAAGCGCTTGGGAAGTACAAGTTGGCAACACATAGAGACGGTCCCTACCCAACAGTGGGCTCACAGTCTAGAAGGGGTTGAGACTGCGAGCCTCAGGTGGGCTCAGACTGAGCCCCCTTTTTCCTCTCCTCCTCCCCATCCCCCCCGCCCTACGTCCTTCCCCCTCCCACAGCACCTGTATATAATAATAACAATGATGGCATTTACTAAGTGCTTACTATGTGCAAAGCACAGTGTTCTAAGCGCTGGGGAGGTTACAAGGTGATCAGGTTGTCCCACGGGGGGCTCACAGTCTTAATCACCATTTTCCAGATGAGGTAACTGAGGCCCAGAGAAGTGAAGTGACTTGCCCAAAGACACAGCTGACAATTGGCGGAGCCGAGATTTGAACCCATGACCTCTGACTCCAAAGCCCGTGCTCTTTCCATTGAGCCACGCTGCTTCTCTGTGAATGTTTGTACAGATTTATTACTCTACCTATTTTACTTGTACATATTTACTATTCTATTTATTTTGTTAATGATGTGCATAGAGAACAGTGCTTTGCACATAGTAAGTGCTTAACAAATGCCATCATCATCATCATCATCATAGAGCTATAATTCTGTTTGTTCTGATGACTTGACACCTGTCCCCCTGTTTCGTTCTGTTGTCTGTCTCCCCTTTCTAGACTGTGAGCCCGTTGTTGGGTAGGGACCGTCTCTAGATGCTGCCGACTTGGACTTCCCAAGCGCTTAGTACAGTGCTCTGCACACAGTAAGCGCTCAATAAACACGTCTGAATGAACGAATGACAGGGACTGTGTCCGACCCGATTAGCTTGTGCCCACCCCAGAGCTTAGTACGGGGCCCGGTGGCTCGCCCCTGCCTATTCTATTTATTTTATTTTGTTAATATGTTTTGTTTTGTTCTGTCTCCCCCTTCTAGACTGTGAGCCCACTGTTGGGTAGGGACTGCCTCTATGTGCTGCCAATTTGTACTTCCCAAGCGCTTAGTACAGTGCTCTGCACATAGTAAGTGCTCAATAAATACGATTGATGATGAGCCCACTGTTGGGTAGGGACCGTCTCTAGATGTTGCCAGCTTGGACTTCCCAAGCGCTTAGTACAGTGCTCTGCACATAGTAGGTGCTCAATAAATATGATTGATGTTGATGATGAGCCCACTGTTGGGTAGGGACTGTCTCTAGATGTTGCCAGCTTGGACTTCCCAAGCGCTTAGTACAGTGCTCTGCACACAATAAGCGCTCAATAAACACGTCTGAATGAACGAATGACAGGGACTGTGTCCGACCCGATTAGCTTGTGCCCACCCCAGAGCTTAGTACGGGGCCCAGTGGCTCGCCCCTGCCTATTCCATTTATTTTATTTTGTTAGTATGTTTGGTTTTGTTCTCTGTCTCCCCCCTCTAGACTGTGAGCCCACTGTTGGGTAGGGACTGCCTCTATGTGTTGCCAATTTGTACTTCCCAAGCGCTTAGTACAGTGCTCTGCACATAGTAAGTGCTCAATAAATACAATTGACGATGATGATGAGCCCACTGTTGGGTAGGGACCGTCTCTAGATGTTGCCAGCTTGGACTTCCCAAGCGCTTAGTACAGTGCTCTGCACATAGTAAGTGCTCAATAAATACGATTGATGATGATGATGATGAGCCCACTGTTGGGTAGGGACCGTCTCTAGATGTTGCCAGCTTGGACTTCCCAAGCGCTTAGTACAGTGCTCTGCACATAGTAGGTGCTCAATAAATACGATTGATGTTGATGATGAGCCCACTGTTGGGTAGGGACCGTCTCTAGATGTTGCCAGCTTGGACTTCCCAAGCGCTCAGTACAGTGCTCTGCACACAGTAAGCGCTCAATAAATACGATTGATTGATTGATTTCCCGGACGTCTCCCTCCCGGCTCTCCGCAGCTTCGCCACCGGAATTCCGCTCCGCTCACCTTTCCGGCTCTCGGCTCCGTGGACGACGGGTTGGTGAGAAGCGTTTACCTCCCGCTAAAACAAACCGCGGAACTCACCAGTTTCAGGTTTTTCTCCAGAACGTGCCACGTGGGCTCCATCACTTCGAACATCATGTAATACTGGATGTTCTGAACGAAGTTCAGCATCCGCTGGCGCAGGGTGAAAGCACCAGCAAACCTGGAATGACGGAAGCGGTCAGCCCGGTGTCCGCTTGGGATCAATCAATCAATCGGATTTATTGAGCGCTTACTATGTGCAGAGCACTGTACTAAGCGCTTGGGAGTCAGTCAGTCAATCTTACAGTGCGGGGCACTGTACTGAGTGCTTAGTGCTTAGAGGAGCAGCGTGGCTCGGTGGGGAAGAGCCCGGGCTTTGGAGCCAGAGGTCATGGGTTCGAATCCCGGCTCCGCCACATGTCTGCTGTGTGACCTTGGGCAAGTCACTTAACTTCTCTGAGCCTCAGTTACCTCATCTGTAAAACGGGGATTAAGACTGTGAGCCCCATGTGGGACAACTTGATCACAAGCCTTGTATCCACCCCCCAGTGCTTAGAACAGTGCTCTGCACATAGTAAGCGCTTAACAAATGCCATTATTATTATTATTATTAGTCTGAGCAGCTTCTACTGAGAAGCGGCGTGGCTCAGTGGCAAGAGCACGGGCTTGGGAGTCGTGGGGCTTGGGGGTCATGGGTTCTAATCCCACCTCCGCCACGCGTCAGCTGCGTGAACTTGGGCAAATCACTTAATTTCTCCGTGCCTCAGTGACCTCATCTAGAGAAGCAGCGCGGCTCAATGGAAAGAGCCCGGGCTTTGGAGTCAGGGGTCACGGGTTCGAATCCCGGCTCTGCCGCCTGTCTGCTGTGTGACCTTGGGCAAGTCACTTAGCTTCTCTGAGCCTCAGTTACCTCATCTGTAAAATGGGGATGACGACTGTGAGCCCCACGTGGGGCAACCTGATCATCTTGTATCCCCCCAGCGCTTAGAACAGTGCTTTTGCACATAGTAAGCGCTTAACAAATGCCATCTAAAAAAAAAAAATGGGGATGAAGACTGTGAGCCCCACATGGGACAACCTGATCACCTTGTATCCCCCCAGTGCTTAGAACAGTGCTTTTGCACATAGTAAGCGCTTAACAAATGCCATCTAAAAAAAAAAAAAATGGGGATGAAGAGTGTGAGCCCCACATGGGACAACCTGATTACCTCGTATCTCCCCCAGCGCTTAGAACAGCGTTTGGCACATAGTAAGCTCTGAACAAATACCAACATTATTATTATTATTATTATTATTCCTGCCCATGGAAATCAGTAAAAGCAGCTTGGAGTTAAGTAATCGTTACGTTGGGGGATGGGGAGACAGAAGAGCCTGTTGTTGGGTAGGGACTGTCTCTATGTGTTGCCAACTTGTACTTCCCAAGCGCTTAGCACAGTGCTCTGCACACAGTAAGAGCTCAATAAATACGATTGAATGAATGAATGAAGGAGGTGATGGAAATATACGTGAACGGCTTGGCTGGAGGGTGAGAAGTGGTACCTGTGGAAACCCAGATGATGGCCCTTGCCTTAGAAAAGGGCGAGGCTGGCAAACCAGTGGAAGACATTCTCCAGCAAAGAAAGGTTTACACGGAATCAGGGGAGGTTGATTTCTGGGGCAGGTATCCAGGGGGGAAGAGGAGAAGAAAGGAAGGAATCGGGGACGGGAGCTGAGTTTGGGAAAGATGGCGATTTAGATGGGGTCATTCTGGTCTTTGCCTGAAGGAGGGACCCAGCTCAGTGTGAGAAACGTTTGGGATCATTCACGTTTCTACGAATCAAAGCAATTTAAAATTCCTACTTGACGGGATCATTATCTCAAGAGGAATAATACGGCATCCACTGAGAATCATTCCTTGAAAAATCACACACTACTTTTTTTTGTTTGTTTGCATTATTCTGCTTTCTTCCAAGGGGCTCCTGTGATTTCAAGGCTCTGATCGCCAATCCCTGCCACCCCTCTGTGGAAGAGGCCAAACATTCAGATGTTAGTATTAATTAATGATAATGTTATTTTTAGAGTGCTAAGCACGGTACTAAGCACTGGGGTGGACACAAGCAAGTCGGGTGGGACACAGTCCCTGTCCCATGTCACAGTCTCAATCCCCATTTTACAGATAAGAGAACTGAGGCCCAGAGAATAATAATAACAATGGCATTTATTAAGCACTTACTATGTGAAAAGCACTGCTCTAAGAGCTGGGGAGGTTACAAGGTGATCAGGTTTTTCCACGGGGGGCTCACAGTCTTTATCCCCATTTTACAGATGAGGTCACAGAGGCCCAGAGAAGTGAAATGACTTGCCCGAAGTCCCACAGCTGACAACTGGCGGAGCCGGGATTTGAACCCATGACCTCTGACTCCAAAGCCTGGGCTCTTTCCACTGAACTACGCTGCTGCTCAGAGAAGTGAACAGGCTTGCCCAAGGACACCCAGCAGACACGTGGCAGAGCCGAGATTAGAACCCATCACCTTCTGACTCTCAAGTCCATGCTCTATACACTACGCCATGCTGCTTCTGATTATTATTATTACTGTTATATTTGTAATTGCTGAGAAGCAGCATGGCGTGGTGGATACAGCATAGGCCTGAGAGTCAGAAGGTCATGGGTTCTAATCCCGGCTTGGCCACTTGTCTGCTGTGTGACCTTGGGTAAGTCACTTCAGTTCTCTGAGCCTCAGTTACCCCATCTGTAAAATGGGGATTGAGACTGTGAGCCTCACATGGGACTGTGTCCAACCCTATTTGCTTGTATCGACCCCAGCACTTAGAACAGTGCTGGCACATAGTTAAGTGCTTAACAAATACCATTAATAATACTAATAATAATGATGGCATTTATTAAGCACTTACTATGTGCAAAGCACTGTTCTAAGCACTGGGGAAGTTACAAGGTGATCAGGTTGTCCCATGGGGGGCTCACAGTCTTAATCCCCATTTTACAGATGAGGGAACTGAGGCACAGAGAAGTCAAGTGACTTGCCCGAAGTTACACAGCTGACAATTGGCGGAGCCAGGATTTGAACCCATGACCTCTGACTCCAAAACCCATGCTCTTTCCACTGAGCCACGCGGCATAATAATAATTATTATATAATATATATTATTATATAATATATTATTATATAATATAATAATAATATATTATTATTATTATTATTAAGTACCTACCATGCATCAAGCACTTTCCTAAGCACTGGGGGGAGATATAAAATACAACTCAATCAGGTTGGACACAATCCCTGTTTCACATCGGGCTCACAGTCTAAGCTGGAGGGAGTATGATTTAATCCCCATTTTACAGATAAGCAAATTGAGGCACTGGGAAGAGAAGTGGCTTGCCCGTGCTCACCCACGGACCAGTGGCGGAGCTGGAATTTGAACTCGGGTCCTCTGACTCCCAGCTCCGTGCTCTTTCCACCGGTCACGCTGCTTTCCTCAAATTCTCCCCTGCTGATTTTTTCCTTAGGAACCATCCATTCCTGTATATATGTTTGTACATATTTATTACTCTCTTTAACTTGTATATATTTATTCTACTTATTTTATTTTGTTAATATGTTTTGTTTCGTTGTCTGTCTCCCCCTTCTAGACTGTGAGCCCGCTGTTGGGTAGGGACCGTCTCTATACGTTGCCAACTTGTACTTCCCAAGCGCTTGGTACAGCAGGCGCTCAATAAATACGACTGAATGAATGAATGAATGAATGGATTCACCCTCCCCGCACTTCTTAACCGACAAACTCGGCAAAACGGTTTGAAAAGCGAAACGGTTCCCTCCTGCCCCTTCCAAGGGGACAGGGCTGAAACATACCACTTGGCAGAGTGTAGCGAGTACTGCTTAGCAGCCTTGTTGCTAATCCAAACGTTGCACAGCTGTCTCTCCACATGCTTGCAATAGAACATGTGCCTGAACAGCATCTGATAACGGGTTAAAGCTTTCCTGCAAATAAAGACAGGAAAAAAAAAGAAAAAAAGGACCCTCAAACTGGCACCAGGAGCAAACACAGGAATACTTCCTTGGTAGGTTTTATTGGCGGTAGTAAAATCACACAAGAAAGACCTAAATGCCCTACCAGTAAGAGAGTAAGGAGAGCTTAAACCTGTAGATTTGGAATCTGCCTAATTCCCTTCTCACCCCCAGGATATAAAAGCTCAGGAATTGTCCTTAGCAAAGGTAAGGAGAGATTGCATGTACCACTAGAAATGCCTTTGGGACTGACTGGCTAGAAGGAAGAGGGTGTTTTCTTTGTGGAGCAGTCACTTTTACCTGTTAATAATAAGCGACAGAGGCCACTTGACGATGTAATCGAAAGAAAAGGCCTCCAGGCCACTCAGAGTGAGTTCGGTGGGGTCTGCGTTAATAATTGCTTTCTCCTGCTTGGTTTCAATGGCCAGGACTCGCAAAAGCTGGGTGATCAGGTCGTGGGGCATTAGGTCGATCTGAAAAAAAAGGAGAGGAACAAACAATAATCCTCATAATAATGATAACAGTGGTATTACGGGTCACGCACCGTTCTAAGCTCTGGGGTAGATACAAGCTAGTCAGGTTGGACACAGTCCCTGTCCCATGGGGGGCTCCCAGTCTTAACCCCCATTTTACTGATGAGGTAGAAGGACAGAGAAGTAAAATGACCTGCCCTAGGTCACACAGCAGTGGCGGAGGTGGGATTAGCACCCAGGCCCTTAATAATAAGAATAATAATTATAATGATGGCATTTATTAAGCACTTACTACGTGCAAAGCACTGTTCTAAGCGCTGGGGAGGTTACAAGGTGATCAGGTTGTCCCACGGGGAGCTCACAGTCTTAATCCCCATTTTACAGATGAGGGAACGAAGGCACAGAGAAGTTAAGTGACTTGCCCAAGGTCACAGAGCAGGCAAGTGGTGGAGCAGGGATTTGAACCCATGATCTCTGACTCCCAGGGCCGTGCTCTATCTACTAGGCCACGCTGCTTCTTAGGAAAAGGAAGTCTGAAACAAATCTGCCATCCTATTTGGTTTAAAGAGCAATGGACTGTATATATGCATATATGTTTGCACATATTTATTACTCTATTTATTTATTTTACTTGTACCTATCTATTCTATTTATTTTATTTTGTTAGTATGTTTGGTTTTGTTCTCTGTCTCCCCCTTCTAGACTGTGAGCCCACTGTTGGGTAGGGACTGTCTCTATATGTTGCCAGCTTGTACTTCCCAAGCGCTTAGTACAGTGCTCTGCACACAGTAAGCGCTCAATAAATACGATTGATTGATTGATTGACTGCGGGCATCTTGAGAGCTTGATTCTGAGGGGAGGGCCCCTGGGGTTCATTCATTCAGTCGTATTATTGAGCACTTACTGTGTGCAGAGCACTGGACTAAGCACTTGGGAAGTACAAGTTGGCAACATACAGAGAAGGTCCCTACCCAACAACGGGCTCAGTCTAGAAGGAGGAGACAGACACCATAACATGTAGACAGGAGTCAAAATAGTCAGAACAAATTGAGTTAAAGCTCTATGCACATCATTAACAAAATAAATAGAATAGTAAATATGTACAAGTAAAATAAATGGAGTGATAAATCTGTACAAATATATACAACTGCTGTGGGGAGGGGAAGGAGGTAGGGCCGGGGGGATGGGGAGGAGGAGAGGAGAAAAGGGGCTCAGTAGGGTTCATTCATTCATTCATTCAATCGTATTTATCGAGCGCTTACTGTGTGCAGAGCACTGTACTAAGCGCTTGGGAAGTACAAGTTGGCAACGTATAGAGACGGTCCCTACCCAACAGCGGGCTCACAGTCTAGAAGGGGGAGACAGACAACAAGACATATTAACAAAATAAAATAAATAGAATAAATATGTACACATAAAATAGAGTAATAAATACGTACAAACATATATACATATATGCAGGTGCTGTGGGGAGGGGAAGGAGGTAAGATGGGGGGGATGGAGAGGGGGAGGGTGCATCTCTGTCATCATCTTCCCAGCGCTCAGAACAGTGCCTTGCACATAGTAAGCGCTTAACAAATACCAACATTATCATTATTATTATCTTCCCTAAGTTGTCCATGGCCCTCACTCTCTGCGTGGGAGCGAGCCCGCTTCTCACCTGTTGCTTTTTGCCCAAACAGCGGTAAGAGGAGCCCCGACTATTATTCCACGCTGGCTCAACAGCAGCGGAAAGGCTGGTAACCGTATCTCAAAACGTACATAGTCTTCTCGAGCCCTATCATACCAACTACCTCATTTGTCTTTTTTTTTTTTCCTTTTCTTTTTATGGTATCCGTTAAGCACTTACTACCTGCCGGGCACTGTAGCGAGCCATGCTGTTCTGTCTTCCAGTGGGAGAGGGAGAGGCGGGTAGCATAAGGCCCACCTGACCATGAGGACACTGAGGTTTTGAGGTTGGGTGACTAGCTCGAAGACACTGGGCATATCGAGGGAGCGCCGGGCAGTTTCCCTTCTTCTGGCCAGTAAGGAGGCCAGCAGCTCCTCGGTGGAAAGAGTCAGTTGGCGACCTGGGCTCCACAAAAGCTCACAGCAAGGGAGCGATTCTCTGCCTCATTGCTCATAAGAGTTCAATGATTGGGACACAATGGTCAGGGAGCCAACTGTGTTCTTTCTACCATCTCTCAAATGCCTTCTCCCCTCAGCCCGTTCCTAGTTACAAGCCACCAACCCGCTTTGGTGGCCCACTTCACTGAGCTGGCATCCTCTCCCTTTCTCTTCTCCCTGGGCAGCAGTGTCCTTAGCGTGGACCTCTCTCATTCACCCCTCACATCCAAGCCGTGACCAAAACCTGCCGGTCTCAGCTCCACAACATTGCCAAGATCCGCCCTTTCCTCTCCATCCCAACCGCTACCCTGCTCATTCAAGCTCTCATCCTATCCCATCTGGACTACTGCACCAGCCTTCTCTCTGATCTCCCATCCTCGTGTCTCTCTCCACTTCAATCCATACTTCATGCTGCTGCCCGCATTATCTTTGTCCAGAAACGCTCTGGGCATATCACTCCCCTCCTCAAAAATCTCCAGTGGCTACCAATCAATCTGCGCATCAGGCAGAAACTCCTCACCCTGGGCTTCAAGGCTGTCCATCACCTCGCCCCCTCGTACCTCACCTCCCTTCTCTCCTTCTCCAGCCCAGCCCGCACCCTCCGCTCGTCCACCGCTAATCTCCTCGCTGTGCCTCATTCTCGCCTGTCCCGCCATCGACCCCCGGCCCACGTCCTCCCCCAGGCCTGGAATGCCCTCCCTCTGCCCATCCGCCAAGCTAGCTCTCTTCCTCCCTTCAAGGCCCTGCTGAGAGCTCACCTCCTCCAGGAGGCCTTCCCAGACTGAGCCCCTTCCTTCCTCTCCCCCTCGTCCCCATCTCCATCCCCCCATCTTACCTCCCTCCCTTCCCCACAGCACCTATGTATATGTATATATGTTTGTACATATTTTTTTACTCTATTCATTTATTTATTTAATTTATTTGTACATATCTATTCTATTTATTTTATTTTGTTAGTATGTTTGGTTTTGTTCTCTGTCTCCCCCTTTTAGACTGTGAGCCCACTGTTGGGTAGGGACTGTCTCTATATGTTGCCAATTTGTACTTCCCAAGAGCTTAGTACAGTGCTCTGCACATAGTAAGCGCTCAATAAATACGATTGATGATGATGATGATGATGATGATGATGACCTCAGAAGGCGCTGGAAGCAGCGGGGCCTAGGGGAAATAGCGCGGGCTGGGAGTCAGAGGACCTGAATTTGAAATCCCGGCTCCTCCGCTTGCCAGCTGTGGGACGTCGGGGCGTCACTTTTCTGTGCCTCAGTTCCCTCATCTGTAAAATGGGGAGTAAGACTGTGAGCCCCCATGTGGGACGTGGACTGTACCCAAACTGATTAGCTTGGATCTACTCCAGCGCTCAGTACAGTGCCTGGTACATAGTAAGCACTTAAAGATCACAATTATTAATTATTACTAGGTGGCTCATCATCATCATCATCAATCGTATTTATTGAGTGCTTACCGTGTGCAGAGCACTGTACTAAGCGGGAAAACGGGGATTGAGACGGTGAGCCCCACGTGGGACAGGGACTCTGTCCAACTCAATTTGCTTGTATCCACCCCAGCGTTTAGAACAGTGCCTGGCACATAGGAAGCCCTTGACAAATATCATTGTTGTTATATTTCTTGAGCGCTTACTATGTACAGAGCGTTGTACTAAGCGCTGGGGAGAGTACAACAGAACAATATAAGAGACTCATTCCCTGCCCACAATGAGCTTGCAGTCTGGGGGGGGGACGGGACGGGACGGACAGATGTGAATAGAAATGAATAAATGACAGATATGGACTTCAGTGCTGTGGGGCTGGGAGGGGCGATGAAGGAAGGGAGCAGCTCAGTCCAGGCCAGGGAAGCAACCCCATTGTGGGAGGCAGAGTTCTCCCAGCTGGAGGCTGCCCGCTGTGCCTTGTTCTCGCCCATCATCATCATCATCAATCGTATTTATTGAGCGCTTACTATGTGCAGAGCACTGTACTAAGCGCTTGGGAAGTACAAATTGGCAACATATAGAGACAGTCCCTACCCAACAGTGGGCTCACAGTCTAAAAGGGGGAGACAGAGAACAAAACCAAACTTACTAACAATGGCCCATCCCGCCATCAACCCCCGGTCCATGTCCTTCCCCTGGCCTGGAATGCCCTCCCTCCTCACATCAGTCAAGCTAGCTCTCTTCATCCCTTCAAGGCCCTACTGAGAGCTCACCTCCTCCAGGAGGCCTTCCCAGACTGAGCCCCCTTTTTCCTCTCCTCCTCCCCATCCCCCCGCCCTACCTCCTTCCCCTCCCCACAGCACCTGTATATATATTTACTCTATTTATTTTACTTGTACATATTTACGATTCTATTTATTTTGATAATGATGTGCATATAGCTATAATTCTATTTGTTCTGACGATTTTGACACCTGTCCATGTGTTCTGTTTTGTTACCTGTCTCCCCTTTCTAGACTGTGAGCCCATTGTCAGATAGGGACCATCTCTATATGTTGGAGACTTGTACTTTCCAAGCTCGCTCTGCACACGGTAATCGCTCAATAAATACGAATGAATGAATGCCACCCTCAGTCATCGTCATCATCATCAATCGTATTTACTGAGCGCTTACTATGTGCAGAGCACTGTACTAAGCGCTTGGGCAGTACATATTGGAAACATATAGAGACAGTCCCTACCCAACAGTGGGCTCACAGTCTAAAAGCTCAGTCGTCGCTGCCTCCCATCTTTTTTTCTCGCTTTCCCTTTTGTAAGCTCCATTAGGGCAGAGATAGTCTTTTATGTCCATCTTCCCCCCCTACTATTTCCCCTTATTCATTAATTCATTCAATCGGATTTATTGAGTGCTTACTGTGTGTAGAGCACTGTACTAAGCGCTTAGGAAGTACAAGTCGGCAACATATAGCGACGGTCCCTACCCAACGGGCTCATAGTCTAGTAGGGGGAGACAGACAACAAAACAAAACAAGTAGACAGGTGTCATCTGTAATTCATTTTAATATCTGTCTCCCCCTGAAGTTTGGAAACTCCTGGGGGGCAGAAATTGAGTCTACCATCTCGATTGTACTGGACTCTCCCAAGCGCTCAATCCAGTGCTCTGCACGCAGTAAGCGCACAATAAATACCACTGATTGATTGGCTGTGCCTGCTTATTTCAGTGTACTCTCCTAATGTCTCCTCCTCTTCACTGTAAGCTCGCTGTGGGCAGGGAACGTGTCTACCAACTCTATGTTAATAATAATAATAAGGACATTTGTGAAGCTCTTACTGTGTGCAAAGCACTGTTCTAAGCACTGGGGAGGATATAAAGTGATCAGGTTGCCCCACGCGGGGCTCACAGTCTTAATCCCCATTTTACAGTTGAGGTAACTGAGGCAGAGAGAAGTGAAGTGACTTGCCCAAAGTCACACGGCAGACAAGTGGCGGAGTCGGGATTAGAACCCACGACCTCTGACTCCCAAGCCCGTACTCTTTCCACTGAGCCACGCTGCTTTTCTGGATTCTTCTGTAAATAATAATAATAATAACGATGGCATTTGTTAAGCCCTTACTATGTGCAAAGCACCGTTTTAAACGCTGGGGAGGACACAGGGTGATCAGGTTGTCTTAATCCCCATTGAAAGACTGTGAGCCCACTGTTGGGTAGGGACTGTCTCTATATGTTGCCAACTTGTACTTCCCAAGCGCTTAGTATAGTGCTCTGCACACAGTAAGCGCTCAATAAATACGATTGATTGATTAATTGAAAGGTGTTTCTACTACAAGCAAATGCTTTGGAAGAAAATGGATTCTGACATTTTCACAGGGGATTCATTTTCCCACCTCCTGAACTGTGATTTGACATTTCAGACACCAACTAATTTATCCACTTCTTACCTTTAAGTCATCTTTAAATGGGTCTGTATTGGCAGTGCTCATCCTTAAAGCCAATTCAAGCAGAGCTTCTAATCTAGTAGGTATGATATCATCCACCGGCTTTTTCAGTTCCTCTTCCGTGAGATCCATGAAATGCACGAAGAAGTCTCCCTGATCCATGAGGAAATAGTGCTTTATGGACCTGCCCACGGAAGTTAGAGGTGCAAAAAATGAGGAGGTCGTTCTGGTACAGTGGAACACAGGGAATTACATCCGCTCGACCTGGTGGCTGAAGATGATCTAACAGCTATCCACATTTCAATTGTTTCATAATCATAATAATAATTATTATATTTGTTAAATACTGAGCCCCCTTTTTCCTCTCCTCCTCCCCATCCCTCCCGCCCTACCTCCTTCCCTTCCCCACAGCACCTGTATATATGTTTGTACAGATTTATTACTCTATTTATTTTACTCGTACATATTTACTATTCAATTTATTTTCTTAATGATGTGCATCTAGCTTTATTTCTATTTATTCTGATGACTCGACACTTGTCCGCAGGTTTTATTTCGTTGTCCGTCTCCCCCTTCTAGACTGGGAGTCCATTGTTGGGTAGGGACCGTCTCTATATGCTGCCAACTTGTACTTCCCAAGCGCTTAGTACAGTGCTCTGCACACAGTAAGCGCTCAATAAATACAACTGAATGAATCATCGTCATCATCAATCATATTTATTGAGCGCTTACTTTGTGCAGAGCACTGTACTAAGCGCTTGGGAAGTACAAGTTGGCAACATATAGAGACGGTCCCTACCCAACAGTGGGCTCACAGTCTAAAAGGGGGAGACAGAGAACAAAACCAAACATACTAACAAAATAAATAGAATAGATTTGTACAAGTAAAATAAATAAATGAATGAATGAATATGTGCCAGCCACTGTACTAGGCACTGAAGTGGATACAAGCAAATCGGGTTGGACACAATCCCTGTCCCACGTGGGGCTCACAGTCTCACTCCCCATTATACAGATGTGGTAAATGAGGCACAGAGAAGTTAAGTGACTTGCCTAAGGTCACACAGAAGATAAGCGGCAGAGCCGAGATTAGAATCCATGACTTTCAGAACCGGGCCGTATCCGCTATGCTACGCTCCTTTGAGGGCAGGGACTGGGTCTTCTACTTCTACTGAGCTCTCTCAAGCATGGCACTGCGCAACTAAGCCTCTCCAAACTACTACTGAGGAAAAAAATACTCATTTTCGGTAGTTAACACATTAGAGAAAAGGAAATGTTGGTGTCGCTGCCCAACAAGGATTATCCTGGGACTAGAGAAATGCTAACAGTTCTGGGAAGTTCAATAATAATAATGATGGCATTTATTAAGCACTTACTACGTGCAAAGCACTGTTTAAGCGCTGGTGTGGTTACAAGGCGATCAAGTTGGCCCACTGGAGGCTCACAGTTTTAATCCCCATTTTACAGATGAGGGAACTGAGGCCCAGAGAAGTTAAGTGACTTGCCCAAGGTCACACAGCTGACAATTGATGGAACAGCCCAGAGCGTGCTAAAGGAAAGCAGCTAAAATGACGAGAGACCACAAAGGGTTGAGGGATGCGGTGAGATTTTGAGAAGCAGCGTGGCTCAGTGGAAAGAGCCCGGGCTTTGGAGTCAGAGGTCATGGGTTCAAATCCTGGCTCCGCCAACTGTCAGCTGGGCGACTTTGGGCAAGTCACTTCACTTCTCCGGGCCTCAGTTCCCTCATCTGTAAAATGGGGATTAAGACTGTGAGCTCCCCGTGGGATAACCCCATCACCTTGTAATCTCCCCACACTTAGAACAGTGCTTTGCACATAGTAAGCGCTTAATAAATGCCATCATTATTATTATTGTTATTTAGAGAAGTGAATTGATGTGCTTACGATTTGGTTAAACAGTCAAGAGCTAAAGGGTCGTGTATGGTGGGGCGGATGCAGAAACAGGAAGAATAAGAAAGGACTTTATCATCTACAAAAACACAAAAGGGTTTAACACAGATGATACAAGGATATAAATGGATTATTCTAGAGTGCTAGAAATACGAGCAAAGTAATTAAAGTTAGGCTGCATAACCAGAAACATTGTCTTTTCAAAGAGAATATTACAGAGCAGGCCAAACTCAAGACAAATGTTGTAAACTCACACCGCGTGATTAAAGAAAAATAATAAAATAAAGCAGGAGGAAGTAGAGGAAAAAAAAGTCACTAGACACCAATCTTGCAGGACTCCAATTTCTTAGTTCTGGGAATTCTAAGTGGCAACCTCCTCTTTTAAGAAGATCAGAAGAGGAGCTGCCAAGGAATAATTTGATCCTACTTGATTGAACTTCTGTAGAAATCCAGTTACAAACAATAACCCCGATGACCCAAAAAACTGAATTCTGCGAATAACAGTCCTAAAGCCCGGAAAACGGTCTCAAATGCCTTCGAGATTCCCTTTCCCACGAACAGATGCCGTAATTGAAGAAAACCGACCTCAGATGCGCCACGAGTTCTTTTTCTTCTATGAGGAAATCCAGGAGCACCTTGCTGGCGTAGTTGAAAGCTTTTTCTATTTGTTCCACGTACGCTCGCTCCTTCAAAGTGTAGATCACTTCTTTAGCCAAGGGGCAAGTCACGTCTCGGCCACATTCTCGGACTACATTTAGGTACTTTCCTAGAAGGCAGTGAGGGGAAGGTAGAAAAGAGATGGTGGGACTCGCTCCTCTACTACAGTGCTTTGTATAAAGTAGGTGTTCAATAAATACAAGTGAATAATAATAATAATAATAGCGATGGCAATTATTAAGCGCTACCTGCAAAGCCCTGTTCTAAGCACTGGGGAGGTCACAAGGTGATCAGGTTGTCCCCACAGGGGGCTCACGGTCTTCATCCCCATTTTACAGATGAGGGAACTGAGGCACAGAGAAGTTAAATGACTTGCCCACACAGCTGACAAGTGGCGGGGCCGGGATTTGAACCCGTGAACTCTGACTCCACAGCCCGGGCTCTTTCCGCTGAGCGACGCTGAACGTGACTGCCTTTTCCTGTTTCCGTGTTAATCCAATTTGGGATTAGCTCCCAAGCAGAGAAGCAGCGTGGCTCAGTGGAAAAGAGCACAGGCTTTGGAGTCAGAGGTCGTGGGTTCTAATCCCGGCCCCGCCACTTGTCAGCTGTGTGACTTTGGGCAAGTCACTTCATTTCTCTGTGCCTCAGTTCCCTCATCTGTAAAATGGGGATGAAGACTGTGAGCCCCACGTGGGACAACCTGATTACCTTGTATCTACCCCAGCGCTTAGAACAGTGCTTTGCACATAGTAAGCGTTTAACAAATACCAACATCATTATTATTATTATTACTATTATTATTATTATTATTAGATGGGCAAACACTTGGTGGGCCGAATTCTCCCCCATCATAGTGGTGGTTGACTTGACTGCAAGGAAAAAGGGCTTCCCTGGGACTCCCCCACAATTTTATTTTTAATGGTATTTTTAAGCGCTTATTATGTGCCCGGGACTTGCTAAACCCTGGGCTATACAAGAGGCAGCATGGCACAGCATGGCTTAGTGAAAAGAGCCCAGGCTTGGGAGTCAGAGGTCGTGGGTTCTAATTCCGGCTCCGCCACTTGTCCGCTGTGTGACTTTGGGCAAGTCACTTAGCTTCTCTGTGCCTCATTCATTCATTCAATCATATTTATTGAGCGTTTACTGTGTGCAGAGCACTGTACTAAGCTCTTGGGAAGTACAAGTCGGCAACATCTAGAGACGGTACCTACCCAACAGCGGGCTCACAGTCTAGAAGGGGGAGACAGACAATAAAACAAAACATGTAGACAGGTGTAAAACATGTAGACAGGTGTGAAACATGCCTCAGTTCCCTCATCTGTAAAATGGGGATGAAGACTGTGAGCCCCATGTGGGACAACCTGATCACCTTGTATCCCCCCTAGCGCTTAGAACAGTGATTGACTGTGAGCCCACTGTTGGGTAGGGACCGTCTCTATACGTTGCCAACTTGGACTTCCCAAGCGCTTAGTACAGTGCTCTGCATACAGTAAGCGCTCAATAAATACAACTGAATGAATGACTGAATGACTGGCACATAGTAAGCACTTAACAAATACCAACATTATTATAGAGAAGCAGTGTGGTTTAGTGGAAAGAGCCCTGGCTTGGGAGTCAGAGGTCGTGGGTTCTAATCCCGGCTCTGCCACTTGTCTGCTGTGTGATTTCGGGCAAGTCACTTCACTTCTCTGTGCCTCAGTTATCTCATCTGTAAAATGGGGATTATGACTGTGAGCCCCAGTGGGACCCCCTGATTACCTTGTATCTACCCCAGGGTCTAGAACAGTGCTTGGCACATAGTAAGCGCTTAACAAATACCACCATTATTATAATGGATAGAGCACGGGCCTGAGAGTCAGGTGGTCACGGATTCTAATCCCGGATTCTCTATTTGTCATTCATTTATTCATTCATTCAATCATATTTATTGAGCACTTACTGTGTGCAGAGCACTGTACTAAGCGCCTGGGAAGTACAAATTGGCAACATATAGAGACGGTCCCTACCCAACAATGGGCTCACAGTCTAGAAGGGGGAGACAGACAACAAAACAAAACAAGTAAACAGGCATCAACAGCATAAATTGGGAAGCAATTGGGAAGCAGTGTGGCTCAGTGGAAAGAGCATGGGCTTTGGAGTCAGAGGTCATGGGTCAAATTCCGGCTCCCCCAACTGTTGGCTGTGTGACTTTTTGGGCAAGCCACTTAACTTCTCTGGGCCTCAGTTACCTAATCTGTAAAATGGGGATTAAGACTGTGTGAGCCCCTTGTGGGACGACCTGATCACCTTATAACCTCCCCAGCACTTAGAACTGTGCTTTGCACATAGTACGTGCTTAATAAATGCCATTATTATTATTATCAATATAAGTAAATATAATTATAGATATATATGCATCATTAATAAAATTGATAGAACAATAGATATGTACATATATACACAAGTGCTGTGGAGCAGGGGGGTAGAGGTAAGGGAGGGAGTAGGGGCGATGGGAAAAGGAGAAGCAGAGAAAAAGGCTGTCCATCCCCTCGCCCCCTCCTACCTCACCTCCCTTCTCTCCTTCTACAGCCCAGTCCGCACCCTCCGCTCCTCCGCCGCTAATCTCCTCACCGTTAGGCCTTGTTCTTGCCTGTCCCGCTGTCGACCCCCGGCCCACGTCCTCCCCCTGGCCTGGAATGCCCTCCCTCTGCCCATCTGCCAAGCTCCTCTCTTCCTTCCTTCAAGGCCCTACTGAGAGCTCACCTCCTCCAGGAGGCCTTCCCACACTGAGCCCCTTCCTTCCTCTCCCTCTCCTCCCCCTCCCCATCCTCCCCGCCTTACCTCCTTCCCCTCCCCCCAGCACCTGTAGATATGTTTGTACATATTTATTACTCTATTTAATTTGTGCATATTTACTATTCTATTTATTTTATTTTACTATGTTTTGTTGTCTGTCTCCCCCTTCTAGACTGTGAGCCCGCTGTTGGGTAGGGACCGTCTCTGTATGTTGCCAACTTGTACTTCCCATGTGCTTAGTACAGTGCTCTGCACACAGTAAGCACTCAATAAATACGACTGAATGAATGAACTTGGAGAGAGTGGTTTCCGGGGAATGAAGTGAGCAGAAGGTAAATTGAGGGGGTGGCCAAAGAGCGAATTAGAAAGGAAATGGAGGCAGTGAGTGGCAAGAACTCACTCAAGGAGTTTGGAGAGTAATGAGAATAATGATAACTGGGTTATCTGTTAAGGGCTTACTCTTAAACTGTTCTACGCACGGGGTAGATAAAAAGTAATCAGGTTGGACATATTCCCTGTCCCACAAGGGGCTCACGGTCTCAATGCCCATTTTACAGATAAGGTAACTGAATTAACTTAATCACGGAGAAGTTATGTGACTTGCCTGAGGTCACATAATAATAATAGTAATAATGGCATTTGTTAAGCGCTTACTATGTGCAAAGCACTGTTCTAAGCGCTGGGGAGGATACAAGGTGATCAGGTTGTCCCAAGCGGGGCTCACAGTCTTAATCCCCATTTTACAGATGAGGGAACTGAGGCTCAGAGAATCAAGCAATCGTATTTATTGAGCACTTACTGTGTGCAGAGCACTGTACTAAGTGCTTGGGAAGTACAAGTTGGCAAGAGAAGTGAAGTGACTTGCCCAAGGTCACACAGCAGACCAGGATCCGAACCCACGACCTCTGACTCCAAAGCCTGTGTTCTTTCCACTGAGCCACGCTGCTTCTCCCACAGCAGAAATGCGGTAGAGCCGGAATTAGAACCCATGTCCTACGTTGTTTCCACTAGACCATACGGCTTCCATATTAATTGTGGTATTGGGGAAGTGCTTACTATGTGCCAGGCACTGTTCTAAACACTCAGGTAGATACAGGCAAAATGGGTTGGACACCGCCCCCGTCCCACCCGGGGCTCAGTCTCAATCCCCATTTTCCGGATGAGGTCACCGAGGCACAGAGAAGTGAAATGACTTGCTTAAGGTCACACAGCAGATGCGTGGTGGAGCTGGGACTAGAACCCAGATCCATTTGATTCCCAGGCCTGGGCTCTATGCTGCGTCAGGAGGTAACTGGAGGGAACCACGGGGGTCAAAGGAGGGCTTTTTTTCTTTTTAAAAATAGGGTATATATATATATATATATATATAGATAGATAGATACATATATATATATATATATATATATATATAAGCATCTTTGAAAGCGGAGAGGACATAGTCATTGGAAAGGCATCGGCTGAAGACGGCCGTCAGGGAAGGAAGAAGGGAGGGGCAGGTGTTTTGATAAGATGCAAAGGGATGGGGTCGGAGGTTCATGTACTTCCCAAGCGCTTAGTACAGGGCTCTGCACACAGTAAGTGCTCGATAAATACGATTGAATGAATGTGAAGGGGGTAGACCTGAGAGGAGGAGGGAGATCCCTTGAGATTCTGCTGGGAAAGAGGGGAGAGTCAAAGAGGGGGTGGGGGTGGGGCTGGAGAAAAACAGGGAAGATTTTAGGCAGTTCACGTGTCACATAGAGGCTAAGAACAGAGGTTATGCCGGATAATAATAATAATGATGATGGCATTTATTAAGCACTTACTACGTGCAAAGCACTGTTCTAAGCGCTGATGGAGAAGCAGAGTGGCTTAGTGACAAGAGCCCGGGCTTGGGAGTTAGAGGTCATGGGTTCTAATCCTGGCTCCGCCGCATGTCTGCTGTGTGACCTTGGGCAAGTCACTTCACTCCTCTGAGCCTCAGTTCCCTCATCTGTAAAATGGGGATTAAGACTGTGAGCCCCACGTGGGACAACCTGATCACCTTGTATCCTCCCCAGCGCTCAGAACAGTGCTTTGCACATAGTAAGCGCTTAACAAATGCCATCATTATTATTATTATGTGGGTTCTAATCCTGGCTCCGCCACTTACAATAATAATAATAATTCCTCAAATCTCCCCTCACCTCCCCATCTCCCTCCCTTCTGCATCCCCTTTCTAGACTGTGAGCCCGATGTTGGGTAGGGACCGTCTCTATATCAATCAATCATATTTATTGAGCACTTACTGTATGCAGAGCACTGTACTAAGCACTTGGGAAGTACAAGTTTGCTTTGCACATAGTAAGCGCTTAATAAATGCCATTATTATTATTATTACAAGTTGGCAACATATAGAGACAGTCCCTACCCAACAGTGGGCTCACAGTCTAAAAGATGTCGCCAACTTGTACTTCCCAAGCGCTTAGTACGGTGCTCTGCACACAGTATGTGCTCAATAAATACGATTGAATGAATGAATGCATAAATAATAATGATGGCATTTATTAAGCATTTACTATGTGCAGAGCACTGTTCTAAGCGCTGGGGAGGTTACAAGGTGATCAGGTTGTCCCACGGGGGGGCTCACAGTCTTAATCCCCATTTTACAGATGAGGTAACTGAGGCACAGAGGAGTTAAGCGACTTGCCCGAAGTCACATAGCTGACAGGTGGCGGAGCGGGATTTGAACCCATGACCTCTGACTCCAAAGCCCGGGCTCTTTCCACTGAGCCACTTGCCTGCTGTGTGTCCTTGGGGAAGCCAAGACTGAAGATTAAGACTGTAAGCCCCCGGTGGGAAAACCTGATTACCCTGTATCTACCCCAGCGCTTAGAACAGTGCTTGGCACATCTTAAGCGCGTCCCATAATTTTTATTATGGGAGGAAAGCCAGCGCCTCCCACCTATCTTGGCTCCTCTCCCACTCTAACCCAGCCCACACACTTTGCTCCTCTACCACCAAACCGCCCACTGGGCCTTGCTCTCATCTCTCTCTTGTTGTTGATTCCTTTCTCAATCAATCAATCAATCAATCGTATTTATTGAGCGCTTACTGTGTGCAGAGCACTGTACTAAGCGCTTGGGAAGTACAAGTTGGCAACATATAGAGACGGTCCCTACCCGACAGTGGGCTCACGGTCTAGAAGGGGGAGACAGAGAACAAACCAAACATATTAACAGAATAAAATAAATGTCTGGAATCCCCTCTCCTTTCACATCCGCAATTAAGGCCCTTCCAAAAACACTTCTCCAGGAAACTTTCCCTTATTTATCTCTCCCCTCCCCTCCCCATCTCCCTCCCTTCTGCATCACCTATGCATTTAAGTTGGTTCCCCCTAAACACTTTGATACTCACCCCATCCCCAACCCGATAGCACTTACGTACTCATCCTTTCACTCTGTTGCTTCCTCCTCCCTGTCACTTATTTTAATGTCTTTTTCCCCGCTAAAGTGTTAACTCTTTGAGGGCGGGGATCATGTCTCCCTATTCTACTGAACTCTCCCAAGCACTTAGTATAGTCTTCTGCACATTTTAATACCACCGCCTGACCGACTGATTGACTGAATGACTGACAATGACTGACCAAATGACTGATAAATACAATTGATGACGACCCCCTTTTTAGACTGTAAGAGCACTGTTGGGTAGGGACTGTCTCTATATGTTGTCAACTTGTACTTCCCAAGCGCTTAGTACAGTGCTCTGCACACAGTAAGCGCTCAATAAATACGATTGATTGATTGATTGATTGACAGTCTCCCTTCCATGGCCGGGGAAGACGAATCGTTTCCTCTCCTGAGTCAAAGGGAGGGCAGGGTGCTCAAGGCTTGAAATTTGTTCTCTCCGTTTCCGAGGCCCCGGTTTTACTCCAACGTGACGTCGGCGCCTCACCTGTACTAAGTATTTTGTCTGCCATTTTCTGGAGGAAGGATGGAATCTGTTGCTGAACGACCGTGTATCTTTGATCCCAGTACTTGTCGTTATAATCCTCCTGGATTTTCTCCTTCTGGAGCTCGTGTTCTTCCACCATGAATTCACTGTATAATTCAGAGAAGGTTTGCAGACACGGTAACATATTCTAAGAGCACGCCTCTCTCTAGACGTCAAACTGCCGCTTTACCTATTGAAACCACGAAACGTTCCTCAAATCTCAAAGAACGGAAGATCGACTTAAAGAAACGACAGAAGAGGCAACGGGTCTTTCTTTTTTCCGTGTCTAATAATGAACCAACAGGGAACGTGAACGCAGCCCAAAGTAACCACCACAGAGGCTGTTGTTACGACGGGTCTTTTGAAGTTCTAGCAGAGACTACTGGAACTAAAATCCCAACAATTATCAGTTAATCATGATATAGCCTGCTCGGCAGAACAGTGACAAATCAGAATCATCAGGAGAGGCAGAGTGATAAATCAGAATTATCAGGAGAGACAGAGTGATAAATCAGAATTATCAGGAGAAGCAGCATAGCCTAGTGGCAAGAGCACAGGCTTGGGAGTCAGAGGTCGTGGGTTCTAATCCCGGCTCAGCCACTTGTCAGCTGTGTGACTCTGGGCAAGTCACTTCACTTCTCTGTGCCTCGGTTACATCACCTGTAAAATGGGAATTAAGACTGTGAGCCCCACGTGGGACAACCTGATTACCTTGTATACCCCCCAGTGCTTAGAACAGTGCTTGGCACAGAGTAAGCGCTTAACAAATACCATCATTATTATGATCAGAAATCCCCCATACCTCGTTTTGGCCGATAACTTCAATGGACCAGTAGCTCTCACAATTTTGTCTGTCTGCCTGAGGGCTACTCCTTCAGTGAGGAGCCGGAGAAAGGACAGAGATGACCGAGGGAAGAAATCAGAGGGGATGACAGAGAGGGAGAACTCCTCAACTTTATTCTTTTGTCCATCTGTTCACCCACGCCAGCTCCTAGCTTTCAGCTCTTTCCCTGTAGGCTCCATTTTTAGAACAACAGTGGATGCTCTAAATGGTAAGCTCATTATGGGCAGGGAACGTCTGCTAATTCTGGTGGTACTGTACTCTCCCAAGCACTTAGTACAGTGCTCTGCACCTAGTAAATACTCAATAAATACCACCGATTGATGGATGGTGGCGGTGCTATTCCAAAGTCAGGGCTAGAAGGGGAAAGGACTAGGGCCTGCCAGAAGTAATCAATCCATCAATCATATTTATTAAAGATAAAAGTGACCTGAAGGACCGGAAGGAGTTGTGGGGACTCCAAGATCAAGAAACCTTGGTTCAAGCCTCCTTTCCCATCAAACCTTTTTATTCCCTTATCTGCAAAATGGGGATTCAATGTCTGTTCCCCCTCCTACTTAGACTGACAGCCCCCATGTGGAACCTGATTTTCTTGTGTCTACCCCAATGCTTAGTACAGTGCTTGACACATAGTAAGTGCTTAATAAATACTACAAATACTAAAATTATTATGGGCAGCAGGAGGTAAGAGAAGAAGAAGACCCAAAAAATTCCAAACTGGTTAATCATCCACCCTCCGAATGAGAGCTAGCTGGAAGGGAATGCAAAACCTAATCAGAAACATGCCACGTTTTTGAAGGCAAGCTGATTCTCCGGCTAGAGTGCCAGTGGTTCTTTTCCATTTTCAAAGAAGAGTCTCCTCTAGTAATAAAGAAATCACTCAACAGCTCGTCATCTGCACACAAGGCCAAACGGTAACTGGTTTTCATAGTAGCAGAGGTCAGGTATGATGAGCTGAGATTTTCCCGCTCGCTTTCTTCTGTCTAAACAACTTCTCGTTAGAGGCGGTGAAGCACTCTTAAATGGATAGTGACTGGAGAGAGGTGCAGGCTTGAGAGCAGGCTTTACCTTGTTCTGGATTTGAGTAATGTTTTCCTTTTCTGAGTTTAAAAATCAGTTATGGAAGACATGTCTGAGGCAACCACAAAATTCAGGGTTGAGGATCTTTACCATTACGGCATTAAAACATTTATTCAATACTCTCGCAAATCAAGGTTGAAGCAAGATGTTTTAAATACAGCCTTACCTTTCCAATTACAGGCGCTCAGATCCCAGAAGGGAAGCCACGTTTGTCAGTTAGGACTGGTATAACCCGAGGTTTAAGGTACAAAGGGAAAAAGGGTTTTGTGGCTTCTGTCACCAAGATCAAATCCAATTCGATTCAATTGTATTTATTGAGTGCTTACTGCGTGCAAAGCACTGTACAAAGCACTTATTGTAAATCCAAGGATTTTGACCCCTTAAAAATCATTTTACGCCACTTGGTTGTACTGCTGTTCAAATCACAAAGAAAATCCTAGTTACGGTAACTTTTTTTTAGAGTTTACTGGATGCTGCTTTAGGGAAGCAGCGTGGCTCAGTGGCAAGATCCCAGGCTTGGGAGTCAGAGGTCATGGGTTCTAATCCCGGCTCTGCCGCTTGTCAGCTGTGTGACTTTGGGCAAGACACAACTTCTCTGGGACTCCGTTCCCTCATCTGTAAAATGGGGATTAAAACTGTGAGCCCCACGTGGACAACCTGACAACCTTGTACCCTCCCCAGCGCTTAGAACAGTGCTTTGCACATAGTAAGTGCTTAACAAATGCCATTATTATTATTATTATTATTTACCAGAACAGCGAGAATAGGTACCTAGGTCTCACCAACTGCACTATGCTCTGAGCAGTAACCATATCACTCATTTGTTCCTATCACACGGGGAACTTAATTGCATCAGAATCTTTGAGCAGATACAATCAAGTTCCCCCATTAATTCAAGAAACACAATGTCAGGGGCGTTTGCCACCCCTAACTGTGGCCATTCAAAACTGCAAACCCGTTAGCTGAAACGAAGGTGATTGGCATGTGGGAGAACCGCCTCCGATGTGAGGATCTACCTGTACGGGTCGTTGATTATTCCTCTGTAGATCCACTTCTCCAAAATTTCAAAGTAGGGGACGCTTGCCGCCTTGGTCAAATACAAGCACAGCTCCTGCGCTTGACTGTCGCCGGTGGAATTGAAGGTTCTGTCGTGGAGAAGGCTCAGGGTTAAGCCCCCTAGACATTCTCCTTTATCCACGGATATGGCTACATTGGGGAAAGACAGAGGGGGTGAGGGCAGAAGCCGATGGTTACTTATTTTCCATAATGAAAGGACACTTCCCAAGACAGCCGTTTATCAATCCTATCCCTATGAGAATGGGTTAGTTTTCCAAATTCACCCCACCTGGCAGTAGCCTGGGTTTCCCATCTGCCGGCTTGGTGTTTTGGAAGGAACAACCACAGCTCTGGCTGAAGAATGCCACGGCCTGGCATCAAATCGTCTCTCCACCCCTGGGTCGTGGTGATCTTGCACCCGGTTCCCTCCCTTGCTGCATTTCAGTCGGTCGGTCGGTCAATCGTATCGAGGCCTTCCCTGACTAAGCCCGTCTTTCCTCTTCTCCTATTCCCTTCTGTGTCACCCAGACTATTTGTTCTGACAACCTGACACCCGTCTACATGTTTGGTTTTGTTGTCTGTCTCCTCCTTCTAGACTGTGAGCCCATTGTTGGGTAGGGACCATCTCTATATGTTGCCAACTTGTACTTCCCAAGCACTCAGTACAGTGCTCCGCACCCAATAAGCGCTCAATAAATACAACTGAATGAATCCCTCCTCCCAGCCCCACACCATTTATGTCCATATCTGCCATTTATTTCTGTATATTAATCTGTGTCTCGCCCTCTTGACTTTCAGCTTGTTGTGGGCAAAGAATGTGCCTGCTTGTGGTTCTACTGTCTTCTCCCAAGTGCTTAGAACAGTGCTCCGCACACAGTAAATGCTCAATAAATACGATTGACTGACTGAATGAATGAATTTATTGAGTGTTAACTGTGTGCAGAGCACTGGGGGAGTACAATAATTCCACTTTCCTACTCTCCCAACCCCCACGGCCCCCAGGCTCTGAGCCCGGCCTCGACAGCAGCCCGCTTCTCTCGGGGGGGGTGGGCGGAGAACACAACGGGCAGCGATCCGAACTTACCCAGGGACGCTAAAATCTCCATCGTCCGCATGGTGGGCTGGATGTAGAACCAGAGCTTCTGTAAAGACAGGAGGCCTTGTCTCTGCAGGTGCTCCAGCTGCGTGATAAGGATCATGTATTCTTTGATCAGCGTCCTCATGGCAGCGGCTAAAGCGTGATTCACCTGCCCGTACTCAAAGGAAGACTTTTCTTCAATAAACCTAGGGAAAAGGAATCATGCAACTGAAGTAACGTTTAATAATAAAAACAATTGCAGTGTTTGTTACGGGCTTACGATAATGCCAGGCACTCATACTAAGTTTTGGGGTGGATTTATTTTACTTGTACAAATTTCCTACTCTATTAATTTTGTTAATGATGCACATTTAGCTTTATTTCTATTTATTCTGATGACTTGACACCTGTCCACGTGTTTTGTTGTCCGTCTTCCCCTTCTAGACTGTGAGCCCACTGTTGGGTAGGGACCATCTCTATATGTTGCCAACTTGTACTTCCCAAGCGCTTAGTACAGTGCTCTGCACACAGTAAGCACTCAATAAATACGATTGATTGATTTTGTTGTCCGTCTCCCCCTTCTAGACTGTGAGCCCATTGTTGGGTAGGGACCATCTCTATATGTTGCCAACTTGTACTTCCCAAGTGCTTAGTACAGTGCTCTGCACACAGTAAGCACTCAATAAATACGATTGATTGATTGATTGATTGATTGATTTTGTTGTCCGTCTCCCCCTTCTAGACCGTGAGCCCATTGCTGGGTAGGGACCGTCTCTATATGTTGCCAACTTGTACTTTCCAAGTGCTTAGTACAGTGCTCTGCACACAGTAAGCGCTCAATAAATACAATTGAATGAATGAATACGGGCAAATCAAGGTGGACACAATCCCTGTTCCACATAAGGCTCGCAGTTTTAATCCTCATTTTACAGGTGAGGTAGCTGAGGCACAGAGAAGTTAAGTGACTTGCCCGAGGTCACACAGCACACAAGGGGTGGAATCGCATTAGAACCCAGGTCCTTTTGACTCCCAAGCCCATGTTCTATCCGCTAATCAATAAATGCCATTATTATTATTATTGTTATTATTATTACTAGGCCATGCTGTTCTCCCAAACGAGGGTTGCTGAAGAGTTAGAGAAGACACCTACCAACTTGAAACTCGCTAGGCACCAAGAGAAGCTAAGCTACCAACTCTGGTTGAGGCCAACAAAAGGCATAACTTTTTTCGCTAGAAAAAATTACAGCCTACATCACAAAAAAACCCAGGCTTTGGAGTCAGAGGTCACGGGTTCAAATTCCGGCTCCGCCAATTGTCAGCTGTGTGACTTTGGGCAAGTCGTTTAACTTCTCTGTGCCTCAGTTCCCTCATCTGTAAAATGGGGGTGAAGCCTGTGAGCCCCCCGTGGGACAACCTGATCACCGTCTAACCTCCCCAGCGCTTAGAACAGTCCTTTGCACATAGTAAGCGCTTAATAAAATGTCATTATTATTATTATTATTGGTCGGTAGGGAACGTGTGAACCAACTATGTGGTACTGTCCTCTCCCATTCATTCAATCGTATTTATTGAGCGCTTATTGTGTGCACCCCCAAGTGCTCAGTACACAGCAAGCGATCAATAAATATCACTGACTGACTGATCTGTTTTGCTTTATTGCTGTATACACAGTAAAGCGCTCAATAAATATGATTGAATGAATGAATGAATGATCATTGAAACTGTAGAGAGACATTTCCGAACAGCCGCAACAATGATTTCAAGACAGAGGACCTGGGTTCTAATCCCAAATCTGCCACTTCCCTACTGTGCGACCTTGGGCTAGTCACTGAAATTCTCTGTGCCTCAGTTACCTCACCTGTAAAATGGGGATTAATACTGTGAGCCCTATGCGGGACAGGGACTGTGTCCAACCTGATTAACTTGTATCTACCCCAGTGCTTAGTATTGTGTCTGGCACACAGTAAGCGCTCAACAAATCAATCAATCAATCAATCGTATTTATTGAGTGCTTACTTTGTGCAGAGCACTGTACTAAGCGCTTGGGAAGTACAAGTTGGCAACATATAGAGACAGTCCCTACCCAACAGTGGGCTCACAGTCTAACAAATGCCACTGGAAAGGAAGACAGCTTAATACACGTGTCTTACAGGGCTCCCAGCACCAATATCCTTCCCCGCAAAGCAAAAAGCAAATGAAAGCGTTCAATCGATCATATTTACTGAGCACTTACTGTGTGCAGAGCACTGTACTAAGTGCTTGGGAGAGTACAATACAACAATAGACACATTCCCTGCCCACAACGAGTTTGCAGTCTAGGGTGGAGAGGCGGGGAGAGAGACATTAATAGAAAGAAATTACAGATATTCATTCATTCATTCAATCGCATTTGAGCGCTTACTGTGTGCAGAGCACTGTACTAAGCGCTTGGGAGGTACAAGTTGACAACGTATAGAGACGGTCCCTACCCAACAGCGGCTCACAGTCTAGAAGGGGGAGACGGAGAACAAAACAAAACATATTAACAAAATAAGCAGAATAAATAGGTACAAGTAAAATAAATAAATTTTATTTATTTATTGATGCTTCAATAGCATCAAAATAAATAGAATTATAGCTCTATACACATAATTGATAGAGTAATAAATATGTACAAAAATACCCTGAGGAGGAGAGAAAGTGGATAGGGTAGAGAGAGAGGGAGTGGGGGCAATGGGGAGTGGAGGAGGAACAGAGGAAAAGGGGGGACTCAGTCAGGGAAGGCCTCCTGGAGGAGGTGAGATATGTACATAAGTGCTGTGGGGTTGGGAGGGGGGAATAATAATGATGGTATTTGTTATGCACTTACTATGTGCCAAGCACTGTTCTAAGCGCTGGGGTAGATATAAGGTAATCAGGTTGTCCCATGTGGGGCTCACAGCCTTCACCCTCATTTTACAGATGACGTAACTGAGTCTCAGAGAAGTTAAGTGTCTTGCCCAAGGTCACAGAGCAGAGAAGCGGCGGAGCCGGGATTAGAACCTCTATCCTCTGCCTCCCAAGCTCTTTCCACTAAGCCACGCTGCTTTTCAAGAACAAAGGGAGCAAGTCAGGGTGGTGCAGAAGGGAGTGGGAGAAGGAAAAAGGGGGGTTTAATCAGGGAAGGCCTCCTGGAGCAGATGGGCCTTTAATAAGGCTTTGAAGCTGGGGGGGAGAGTCGTCATTTGTGGGATTTGAGGAGAGAGGGAGTTCCAGGTGAAGGGTGGGACGTGGGAGAGGCGCGATAGATGAGATGGAGGCCCAGTGAGAAGGATGGCATTAGAGGAGCACAGAGTGCGGGCTGGGTTGGAGTAAAGGAGCAGCAAGGTGAGGTAGGAGAGGGCAAGGGGACTGAGTACTTTGGAAGCCGATGCTGAGGAGTCTTTGTCTGATGAGGAAGTGGATGGGCCATGACTGGAGTTTTTTGAGGAACGGGAAAACACGTCCCCAAGGTGTCTGTAGAAAAACGACCTTGGCGGCAAAACGAAGTATGGACCGGAGAAACAGAAGCCTCAATTTCATTCACAGTAGCCAGGCAACGGAGGGAGGGGAGAGACTCGTGATCAATCAATCCATCACATTTACTGAGTGCTTACTGTGTGCAGAGCATCATCATCATCATCATCAATCGTATTTATTGAGCGCTTACTGTGTGCAGAGCACTGTACTAAGCGCTTGGGAAGTACAAATTGGCAACATATAGAGACAGTCCCTACCCAACAGTGGGCTCACAGTCTAAAAGGGGGAGACAGAGAACAAAACCAAACATACTAACAAAATAAAATAAATAGAATAGATATGTACAAATAAAATAAATAAATAGAGTAAAAAATATGTACAAACATATATACATATATACAGGTGCTGTGGGGAAGAGAAGGAGTTAAGATGGGGGGGATGGAGAGGGTCATCAAGCCGGGACGGGTCCCGGCACATTATTATTCTCGCTATTAAATAGGGCTCTGAGCTGTGGGAGCTCAGGGGTCCGGGCAGGAAAATTAAAGACATAAATACCAACTTAGGGAGGTTACGCAGGGGCTGAGGGTGATGCCTGTTGGCTTGCTTTGACGTCTGTCTTCCCCCTTGCCAACTGGAAGCCCACTGTGGGCAGGGACTGTCTCTGGTGGTGAACTGTACTTTCCAAGTGCTTAGTACAGTGCTCTGCAATCAGTAACTGCTCAGTAAATATGAATTAGTGAATGAATGAATCAAGCAAAAACTCCTCACTCTCGGTGTCAAGGCTGTCCATCCCCTCGCCCCCTCCTACCTCAACCTCCCTTCTCTCTTTCTCCAGCCCAGCCCGCACCCTCCGCTCCTCTGCCACCGCTAACTCCTCACCGGGCCTCATTATCATCAATCATATTTATTGAGCGCTTACTGTGTGCAGAGCACTGTACTAAGCGCTTGATTATTATCGCCACTGTACTAAGCGATTGGGAGGGTATGATATAACCATATGATAGACACATTCCCGGTTCACAATGAGCTGACAGCCTAGAGGGTGAGCTAGACATTAATATAAATAAGTAAATAAATTACGGAGACGTACACAGGCGCTATGGGACTGGGTCGGGGGGAGTGAATAAAGGAAGCAAATCAGGGCGCCACAGAAGGGAGTGGGAGAAAAGGAATCACAGGATCTCAACGGGACAAAATTCTTCTTTCTGCTGAAGGATTTGCAGAGCAAAACTCAGGGCCCCTAAGGGAGGATGTGAGTATATCTGTAATTTATTTATTTGTATCGACATCTGTCTTCCCCGCTCTGCTCTGTGAGCTCCTTGGGGGCAGGGAAGTGTCCATTTACTGCTGAACTGTCCTCTCCCAAGCAATCAGTACGGTGCGCTGCACACAGTAAGAGCTCAATAAATGCCACTGACTGAATGAATAAATGAATCTTCGGGTCACCAGTGGGAGAGATAGATACCGAGTTACCGTGGAGTAGCTTGCCGCTACTGGCAGGATTCGATTCACCAGTTCCTTTATTGACATATCCAGATTGGGATCCACTAGGAAAGCCCGGTTCTGTCTGCCGACGAGGGGCTGGGCTGTGATGTATCTCCCATCCACTCCAATCAAAACGTAGAGCAGGTCTTCCACTATGGTCAGCTCTTGAGAGGCTAAGGGTAAAGTGCCTATATTTAAAAGGCAGAGCAAAAGGCCTAGGGGTTAATTATCAAGTTCCCAAGCTCTTCTCTCCTCTTCTGCCTGACATCTGCATGGCTCAAATCACAGTTGGTTAAAAACAGCACACTCAACAGTCACGGAAAATAACCTTGTTAGTCATCTCCCCCCTCTTTAGACAGGTCCCGTCCTGGGCTCTGGTGCCAGCGTGAGAAATAAGGCGTTGTACTTAGTTTTGGCTGATTAAACATCGCTATCGTTGTCTCCGCTACTTAAGGAAATATCAAAAATAGATCTGGGCATAAGATTAATTGTTAGCTTCTGTTTCTCCGGTCCACACTTCGTTTTGCTGCCAAGATCATTTTCCTACAAAAACCTTCAGGACATGTTTTCCCATTCCTCAAAAGTTCAATCTTTCAGAGGTATTACAACCAATTAAATAACGATCAGACTAAGGGATTCAATTTATCAAAAGTGAATAGAAAGCTAACCGTGGAACTTGGTGAAGCATACGGAAAACACGGTTACCTTTTTAAATCAATCAATCGTATTTATTGAGCGCTTACTGTGTGCAGAGCACTGTACTAAGCGCTTAGAAATAGGGTTGCTTCTGTGTTTACAGCTACATGAGAAGCAGCATGGCCTAGTGAATTGAGCCGGGGCCTGGGAATCAGGAGAACCTGGGTTCTAATCCTGGCTCAGCCACGAGTTGGCTGTCTGACCTGGGGCAAGTCACTGAACTTCTCTGTGCCTCCGTTATCTCATCTGTAAAATAATAATAATAATAATGGCATTTATTAAGCAGTTACTATGTGCAAAGCACTGTTCTAAGCGCTGGCACTGTTCTAAGCGCTGGCACTGTTCTAAGCGCTGATGGGGATTAGGACTGTGAGTCTCATGAGGGATAAGGACTGTGTCCAAACTGATAGGCTTGTATCTACCCAGCGCTTAGTACAGTGCCTGACATATACACAAAAATACCGTAAAAAACATCCATTAACACAGCACGGATAGAGGTTAGCTATCGGAAATTCCCATGGATGTGTCTGGAGCTTCTAGCCAAACAAATCCCAATCAATCGACCCATCAATCAATGGTATTTATTAAGCACTGTGGGCAGAGCACTATACTAAGTACTTGGGAAAGAAAAACGGAGTTGATAGATGTGGTCTCTGCCCACAAGGAGCTTTAAGTCTAAAGGGGGAAGCAGCCATTAAAACAGGTAAGGGACAGGGGAAATGGTAATAATAACAATAATTGTACTACTTGTTAAGGGTTTACCAAATGCCAGGTAATAATAATGATAATAATAATGACGGTATTTGTTAAGCGCTTACTATGTGTAAAGCACTGTTCTAAGCGCTGGGGTAAATATAAGGTAATCAGGTTGTCCCACGAGGGGCTCACAGTCTTCATCCCCATTTTACAGATGAGGGAACTGAGGCCCAGAGAAGTGAAGTGACTTGCCCAAAGTCACACAGCTGATAATTGGCAGAGCAGGGATTTGAACCCGTGACCTCTGACTCCAAAGCCAGTGCTCTTTCCACTGAGCCACGCTGCTCCGAAGCGCTGGGGTAGATATAAAAAAAATCAGATCCCACATGGGGCTCAGTCTTCATGGGAGGGAGAATGGGTATTGAACCCCCATTCTGCAGATGAGGGAACTGAAATCCAGGGAAGTGACGAGGCTTGCCCAGGGTGACAGGGCAGGTACGTGTCTGGAGCCCGGACAAGAGCCCCCGTTCTCTTACTCCCAGGCCCACGCTCTTTCCACTAGGCCCAGCTGCTTCCCCAGTAGTGGATAAGAGTACATAAGTCCGAGAAGCAGCATGGTTCATTCATTCATTCAATTGTATTTATTGAGCGCTTACTGTGTGCAGAGCACTGTACTAAGCGCTTGGGAAGTACAAATGGGCAACATATAGAGACGGTCCCTACCCAACAGCGGGCTCACAGTCTAGAAGGGGGAGACAGAGAACAAAACATATTAACAAAATAAAATAGAATAAATATGTACAAGTAAAATAAATGGAGTAATAAATACCTACAAACATATATACATATATACAGGTGCTGTGGGGAGGGGAAGGATGTAAGGCAGGGGGGATGGGGAGGGGCTGGAGGGGGATAGGAAGGAGGGGACTCAGCATGGTTTTGGTGGATAGACTGTGGGCCTGGGAGTCATATGGACCTGGGTTCTAATCCTGCCTCTGTCACTTGCCTGCTATGTGACCTATGCTATGCTATGTAGCGGGCAAGTCGCTACATTTCTCTGTGCCTCAGTTACCTCACCTATAAAACGGGGACTGAGACCGCGAGCCCCACAGGGGACAAGGACTGTGCCCAACCTGATTTGCTTGTATCTACCCCAGTGCTTCACATAGTGCCTGGCACACAGTAAGTGCTTAACGAGAAGCAGCGTGGCTCAGTGGAAAGAACCCGGGCTTTGGAGTCAGAGGTCATGGGTTCAAATCCCGGCTCCGCCAACTGTCACCTGGGTGACTTTGGGCAAGTCACTTCACTTCTCTGGGCCTCAGTGACCTCATCTGTAAAATGAGGATTAAAGCTGTGAGCCCCCCGTGGGACAACCTGATCACCTTGTAACCTCCCCAACGCACAGAACAGTGTTTTGCACACAGTAAGCGCATAACAAATACCATTATTATTATTAACAAATACCAAATTTGTTATTATTAAATACCGAGGGGCTGGACAGGGACTCAGATGGAGAAGGGCCAGCCAGGGGAATTGAGAGTAGGGGGGGCAAGGAGTCGGGGAGAGACCGTCTGAAACACTACTGGCTCGCAAGCGCTCTCGGGCCAGCTCTTTCTGCCACTTCTCTCTTTCAACCTCCTTGTCAGCAACCAGGAGGGCTACGGTGGTCTACAGAGCCTCCCCGACAAGACGCGGAGCTCTGTTCCCTACACCGCCCCATTAGAGCTTGTCCGACCTGATTGCATATTATCAATTATATATTTATATTAACGTCTGTCTTCCCCTGTAGACCGCCAGCTCCTTGTGGGCAGGAAAAGTGTATATATGAATATATGTTTGTACATATTTATTACTCTATTTATTTATTTATTTATTTTGCTTGTACATATCTATTCTATTTTATTTTGTCAGGGGAGCCGTCCACCCGGGGCCCTGCCCGCCCGAGAGGGACCACCAGGGTGGGCAGGGAACCCGGACGGGCGGATCACACGCCAGCAGCTTTCACGGGGGTTCGGACACATCCACGCCCGAGCGTCCGGGTCTGGTCACTGGGGGGATATCGGGGAAGGTGGGGGGAATCGGACATGTTGGGCCACGGGGGGAAGAGTTAGGGATGATGGACGGGCCTTGTTGGATCGTTGGAGGAAGAGTCAGGGGTTTGGGGCTGTGCTGTTTTGTTCTCTGTCTCCCCCTTTTAGACTGTGAGCCCACTGTTGGGTAGGGACTGTATATGTTGCCAATTTGTACTTCCCAAGCGCTTAGTACAGTGCTCTGCACATAGTAAGCGCTCAATAAATATGATTGATGATGATGATTTTGTAGTATGTTTGGTTTTGTCTTCCCCTTTTAGACTGTGAGCCCACTGTTGGGTAGGGACTGTCTCTATATGTTGCCAATTTGTACTTCCCAAGCGCTTAGTACAGTGCTCTGCACATAGTAAGCGCTCAATAAATACGATTGATGATGATGATTTTGTAGTATGTTTGGTTTTGTCTTCCCCTTTTAGACTGTGAGCCCACTGTTGGGTAGGGACTGTATCTATATGTTGCCAATTTGTACTTCCCAAGGGCTTAGTACAGTGCTCTGCACACAGTAAGCGCTCAATAAACACGATTGATGATGATGATGATGAAAAGTGTCTACCGACTCTTTCCTACTGTAATAATAATAATGATGATGGCATTTATTAAGCACTACTATGTGCAAAGCACTGTTCTACTCTCCCAAGAGCTTCATAACGTTGCTCTGCACACTGCAAGCGCACAATTAATACTACTGATTGACTGACTGACTGAAGAGTTGGGGAGAAGTGCTCTCTTTGAATTTTACCATCGTCTTAAAAATACGACCCCAGGACTTTTGTGCTTACTGCTTCTACCATTCATTCATTCATTCAATCGTATTTATTGAGCACTTACTGTGAGCAGAGCACTAGTACTAAGCGCTTGGGAAGTTCAAGTTGGCAACATATAGAGACGGTCCCTACCCAACAACAGGCTCACAGTCTAGAAGGGGGAGACAGAGAACAAAACAAAACATGTGGACACGTGTCAAGTCATCAGAATAAATAGAAATAAAGCTAGATGTGCATCATTAACAAACTACATAGAATAGTAAATATGTACAAGTAAAATAAATAGAGTAATCAATATATAAAAACATATATACAGGTGCTGTGGGGAGGTGAAGGAGGTAGGGCGGGGGGATGCGGAGGAGGAGAGGAAAAACTACTACTCATCATTTCAGATCTCTATCGATACGGTAAAGTTGGTTTTCAATGTTTTTCTTTTTTCCTAACTCAGTTTTGTGGGGTTACCGTGAGGAAGTTTTTAAGAACAGAAGTAAACCCTTTCCGATTTGGGGCTTTGGGAGTTTACCGGTTCCAAGGAGGTTTGCTCCGAAAAGCTCGTCACTTACCTATTGGCACAACCGTATCCGTGCTCAATCCGCCGCCAATTAGGAAATCTCCAATCAGTGCAGGTCTCTCGTACACCCACGACGGGAACACCGGGAGATGATGGCCGAGATTTTTCTTATTCTGCTTGTCCCGCAGAAGCTTTCTTGTCAGTTCCAAGGGCTGGCCAAGAGAATTTTCAAATAAGGGAAAATGAGAAATCAATTCAGTGCTGGAAGAATAGGTCATCTGGAAATGGGACGATCTTAAAAGAGACTTTACTTGGTTTATTAGGTTCACGTGACTTAGAATTTCTATGAGAAAACAGCGAGCGAGGAGTTGGCCCGTCAGGACCCTGTCCCAGCCTCCAGAGTTGAGTTCAAAAATAACAAACAAAAATTTCCACCAAGCACGAGAGGTTTGGGAAGGCTGACGGAAACATACTCAGAAAATAGGAAGAGAGGCAAAAGCGGATACCGTATGCTCGCTGAATAATAATAAGAAATAACTGTGGCATTTGTTAAGCGCTTTTTTTAAAAAAATGGCATTTAAGCACTTACTATCAATCAATCATATTTATTGAGCGCTTACTGTGTGCAGAGCACTGTACTAAGCGCTTGGGAAGTACAAGTTGGGAACGCATAGTTGCCAACGCGTAGTGCGCTTACTGTGTGCAAAGCACTGTTCTAAGCACTTACTATATGCCACACACTGTTCAAAGTGTTGGGGTGGATAAAGCAAATCGGGTTGCATGCAGTCCCTGCCCCACGTGGGGCTCACAGTCTCAACCCTTACTTTATAGATGAGGTCACTGAGAAGGGAAGTGACTTGCTCAAAGTCACACAGCAGACAAGTGGCGGGGTCAGGATTAGAACCCACAACCTTCTGAATCTCCGGCCCAGACTCTATCCACTATACCATCAGCAGGGCCCTCCTGGGATCACTGGCCAGCAACGCTGAGTCAAAGGCCCAGGTGGAAACTTTCTGGAAATATGGTCGGAGATGGGATGTGAAAGAGAGGGCGGCGGAGTTGGCAGGAGCGAAGAGAGAAGGAGACAGTCTGGGAGGCAGGGATCCCACGAGAGTGACAAGATAATAATAATAATAATGATATTTAAGCGCTAACTATGTGCAAAGCACTCTTTTAAGCACTGAGACACAGATCGTCACTATTCTTTGTAATCATGCAAGCATATTATTAACACCAATGCTGCACATGTCTCTGCCGGGCAAGATGGAAGGGAACTAACTCAAGGGCTTAAATATCACTTGGGCAGATCATTCTCTCATTTCTATTCATTTTATTTTGTTAGTATGTTTGGTTTTGTTCTCTGTCTCCCCCTTTTAGACTGTGAGCCCACTGTTGGGTAGGGACTGTCTCTATATGTTGCCAATTTGTACTTCCCAAGTGCTGAGTACAGTGCTCTGCACATAGTAAGCGCTCAATAAATACGATTGATGATGATTCTCTCCCAGAGAGAGCTGGGCAGAACTCTGCCGCAGCACAGCGCTGGGTCAGAGGCCCAGGGGGTAACTTACTGGAAACAGGGTCGGAGATGGGATTTGAAAGAGAAGGCGACGGATTTGGCAGGGGAGAAGGAGGGGACGGTTTCGGAAGCAGGGACCTCAAGAGAGGCGCGATAAACAGAAGGACACGGCCTCACGGGCGGGAGAAGGGCTCGAGAAAGGCACGTAGGAGGGAGCGGAGTGAAGAGGTGATACGGGATGTGGGGGAAAATGGAAATGATGACAAAACCGGCAGATTTGGAACCTCGGGATGCGAGCTGAAAACAGTCACGTAAAAATTGAGGGAGGTAAAGGGCAAAGTTCAGGCTGATCTTTTAATTTTCCCCCAATTCCCACCTGCTTTCCCTCTGGGATCTCTTCTCCACTAGAAAACCCGTAATAGAACACGGGCTTCTGGTTGGTGTGGTGAGCTCACAACAAGCTGCCTTATTAATCAATCAATCGTATTTATTGAGCGCTTACTATGTGCAGAGCACTGTACTAAGCGCTTGGGAAGTACAAATTGGCAACACATAGAGACAGACCCTACCCAACAGTGGGCTCACAGTCTAAAAGGGGGGAGACAGAGAACAGAACCAAACATACCAACAAAATAAAATAAATAGGATAGAAATGTACAAGTAAAATAAATAAATAAATAGAGTGATAAATATGTACAACCATATATACATATATACAGGTGCTGTGGGGAAGGGAAGGAGGTAAGACGGGGGGATAGAGAGGGGGACGAGGGGGAGAGGAAAGAAGGGGCTCAGTCTGGGAAGGCCTTATTAGTGACTATTTGTGATCCCGTGAACCACAAGAAGAGACCGGCGAAGCCACTGATGGGCTCTACCCGAGACAGGTGATGGCAGGCCTGTTGGGGCCTGGCAGGGAGGGATGCGGGCATTCTTTTCCTGCTCTACCCAGTAACGAGACTGGACTAATTAATGACTGCCACATAGAGCCACAGCTGCCAGATAAAAGGAAGTTTATTTGAGTGGCAAGGAGGCACAAAGGAGCTAGCACAGAAGCACACAGAGCAGCAGAAGACAACAGTTCTTGGAAGCAGAAAGCAGCAGCATGGGCAGAACGGGCTCCCTTGACCAGCAGACTGGTACTGGACCCTCGGTGGAGTGGTGAGGGTGCGTATGTGTCACTCCCTCGCACTTTGGTCAAACTGAGTACAAACTTTCCCCAGGAAACTTGGTGACCAGTGGTGTGGTTTGACTGTAGTACGTGTCACCGAGGCTCCCCCAGCCCAGGAAGATCCCGGTCGCTACGAACTTGGGGCTCGCGACAAGCCGGGTTGGGTTGTTCCCTAGCACCGATGATCCCACAAGGCTAACCCGAGGGCCGGGTTCTTTTCTTACACAATTCGTTCCTTCATTCAATCATAATTACTGAGCGCAGGGCACTGTACTAAGCGCTTGGGAGAGGACAACACAACAATAAACAGAAGGCTTCTCTGACCACAAAGGGCTGACAGTGTAGAGGGGTTCACAGTTCACATAATAATAACAATAATAATGATTCATTCATTCATTCAATCATATTTATTGAGGGCTTAAGCACTGTACTAAGCGCTTGGGAAATACAAGTCGGCAACATATAGAGACGGTCCCTACCCAACAACGGGCTCACAGTCTAGAAGGCGGAGACAGACAAAACATGTAGACATGTGTCAAAACCGCCAGAATAAATAGAATTATAGCTACATGCACTCCATTAATGTAGTAAATACGTACAAGTAAAATAGAGCAATAAATAAGTACAAATATACACAAGTGCTGTGGGGAGGGGAAGGAGGTAGGACGGTGGGGTGTGATGGGGAGGAGAGGAAAAAGGGGGCTCAGTTTGGGAAACAAAACAAATGATGGCATTTGTTAAGCGCTTACTATGTGCATTGCACTGTTCTAAGTGCTGGGGGAGGATACAATCAATCAATCAATCGTATTTATTGAGCGCTTACTGTGTGCAGAGCACTGTACTAAGCACTTGGGAAGTACAAGTTGGCAACATATAGAGACAGTCCCTACCCAACAGTTGGCTCACAGTCTAAAAGGGGGAGACAGAGAACAAAACCAAACATACTAACAAAATAAAATCAATAGAATTGATATGTACAGGTAAAATAAATAGAGAAATATGTACAAACATATATACATATATACAGGTGCTGTGGGGAAGGGAAGGAGGTAAGATGAGGGGGGCAAGGGGGAGAGGAAGGAAGGGGCTCAGTGTGGGAAGGCCTCCTGGAGGAGGTGAACGCTCAGTAGGGCCTTGAAGGGAGGAAAGGATACAAGGTGATCGGGTTGTCCCACGTGGGGCTCACGGTCTTAATCCCCATTTTACAGATGAGGGAACTGAGGCCCAGAGAACTGAAGTGCCTCGCCCAAAGTCACCCAGCTGACAACTGGCAGAGCGGGGATTTGAACCCATGACCCGTGACTCCCAAGCCCGGGTTCCCGCCATTGAGCCAGGCTGCTTCTCTCTTTCGACGTTCAAGTCCCCCCCGCTGTAGGGAGGTGGGAGAGCGAAGGGGCCCCGTGGCCGGGTTTCAGCGCGGCTCCGGATTTGGGCCCGGGGGCGGGAGGGAGCACAGTGGGCGCTCCATAAATACGACCGACCGACCGACCGACTGACCTGCTGCACGTTGGAGTTGGTGGCCACGCTGCCCAGCTGCTTGCGTAACTCCTCCAGCTCCTGCATAGACATCTTGGGGGCGGCGGCAGCGGCAGGGATGGCCAAGTTGGACACGTTACTCGCCGCGGCGCTGGCGGCAAGTTCCGCCCGCTCTCTAGCATTCTGCTGCAAGTACTGGAGAGTCTGAGGCATCCAGAAACGAAACGAAACAAAAAATGCCGTGACCCTACGCGGCCTGCGTGTACCAGAGCCGCAAGGATCGATTAACTGTACTTATTGAGCGCTTCCTGTGCAGAGAACACCGTACTGAGCACCTCAGCGTGGCTCGGTGGAAAGAGCCCCGGGCTTTGGAGTCGGAGGTCACGGGTTCAAATCCGGGCTCTGCCACTTGTCAGCTGTGTGGCTTTGGGCAAGACTGTGTGGGGATTAGAGAAGCAGCGTGGCTCAGTGGAAAGAGCACGGGCTTTGGAGTCAGAGGTCGTGGGTTCGAATCCTGACTCCGCCACATGTCTGCTGTGTGACCTTGGGCAAGTCGCTTCACTTCTCTGGGCCTCAGTTCCCTCATCTGTAAAATGGGGATGAAGACTGTGAGCCCCACGTGGGACAACCTGATCACCCTGTATCCTCCCCAGCGCTTAGAACAGTGCTTTGCACATAGTAAGCGCTTAACAAATGCCATCATTATTATTATTATTATTATTATTATAAGTCACTTCGCTTCTCTGGGCCTCAGCTCCCTCATCTGTAAAATGGGGATCAAGATTGTGAGCCCCCTGTGGGACAACCTGATCACCTTGTAACCTCCCCAGCACTTAGAACAGTGCACTGCACATAGTAAGCGCTTAATAAATGCCATTATTATTATTATTACTTGGGAGAGTAGCAGTGTGGCTCAGTGGAAAGAACATGGGCTTTGGAGTCAGAGATCATGGCTTCTAATCCCGGCTCCGCCACATGTCTGCTGTGTAAAGTTGGGCAAGTCACCCCTTTTCCTCTCTTCCTCCCCATCCCTACCTCCTTCCCCACCGCAACGGCACTTATGTATATATCTGTACAGATTTACTACTCTATTTTACTTGTACATATTTACTCTTATTTAGTTAATGATGTGCATATAGCTTTGATTCTATTTGTTCTGATGATTTTGACACCTCTCTACATGTTTGGTTTTGTTGTCTGTCTCCCCCTTCTAGACTGTGAGCCCGCTGTTGGGTAGGGACCGTTTCTATATGTTGCCGACTTATACTTCCCAAGCACTTAGTAAAGTGCTCTGCACACAGTAAGTGCTCAATAAATATGACTGCATGAATTTAACTTCTCTGAGCCTCAGATACCTCATCTGTAAAATGGGGATTAAGACTGTGAGCCCCACGTGGGACACCCTGATCACCTTGTATCCCCCCCAAGCAATTAGAACAGTGCTTCTTCGCACATAGTAAGCGCTTAACAAATGCCATCATTATTACTACAACAGAACAGACTTGACAGACACGTTCCCTGCCGACCATGAGAGTAAATTCCCTGTTCCTTGTCAAAATGGTTAATAATGGAACTGAGGAGCTAGAGGAGACCCACAGATCGGATTCCTCATTAACTTCTAGCCAATATTCCTTCGTATTACAGAAACGTCTTCTACAAGAAACGAAATTCTTACTTATGTTACCGTTATCCGAAAACATTTACTGACCCTGTACTATTTGCGTGGTAGTGTTGTGGGGGGGCTATGGGGACTGATGGAGCGAGAGGGCCCCAAAGAGCTTACAGACAACAGAAAAAGTGGGGGAAAAACCCCCAGCACCAGTGAATATTTGGTCTTCTTTGTGCAAGAAGCCCATGGGCCTAGCGGGACAAACCTGGCAAGTCAGAGGACATGGGTTCTAAACTTGGCTCCACCACCTGCCTGTTGTGTGACCTTGGGCAAGTCACGTTGTGCTGTTCCTCATCTCCTCATCTGTAAAACGGGGATTCAATGCCTGTTCCCCCTCCTGCTTAGATCGTGAGCCCCACTGTGGGACAGCGACTTTGTCTGACCTGATCATTGCGTATCTACTACAGTGCTCGGCACATAGTAAGCACTTTAAAAACACTCCAATTATTATTATCATTAGAATCAACAGGGGTCATTTCGTTCTTTGGACTGCCGAAGAGGGAATTAAAGCTTTCTGAAGTTGAATTCCAGACTAATATGCAGGCAGTGTCTTTCCACTGTGGAGATTTTCAGAGACCTATTTCTAAACAAGAACAAGTACGCCCATCCACTGGTAAACAAGCTACCTCTTTATCTTCAGTCAGCTTTGACAGCAGATACACCAAAGGATCCAAGTTTCTTGTATTTTTGGATTTCAGCTCATCGTACTTCTTTAAAAAATCTTCAGGAGTCCGGGAAAATTCTGCAATTTTAACCTACAGAGCAGAGAGAGGAATAAACCTACAATAAGATTTAGTAAAACACTTCAATTAAAGTAACTGCAAGAAAATGAGACAATCACAAGTACTGAGGCAAAAATGAAAGAATCCCTAAAATTAAATGAGCAAAATCTACTTGCAGAGGTCAAAACGCACGCTTCTTTCCAGATAACTTGAAAAGGAGGGAGGGAAAAAAAAATCAGACTAGCTTCTTTTTAAACAGCTCGCAGTCTAGAGTGGACGGGATACAACTTCTCTGTAGTGCGTGAAATGCCCATCACAAAAAAGCATTCCGGCCGTTAGAAAACACAGAAAAGGCCCAGTAAAATGCACAGGAGAGAGAACCACCACATTCATTCATTCAACCATATTTACTGAGTGCTTAGTGTGTGCACAGCACTTGTAGTAATGATAATAACAATAATGATAGCATTTATCTTCTACCTCACCTCACTATTCTCCTAATAATAATAATAATAATAATAATGGCATTTATTAAGCACTTACTATGTGCAAAGCACTGTTCTAAGCGCTGGGGCTGTTACAAGGTGATCAGGTTGTCCCACGGGGGGCTCACAGTCTTCATCCCCATTTTACAGATGAGGTCACTGAGGCCCAGAGAAGTTAAGTGACTTGCCCAAGGTCACACATCAGACATGTGGGGATTCGAACCCATGGCCTCTGACTCCAAAGCCCGTGCTCTTTCCACTTGAGCCACGCTGCTTCTCTGTACTAAGTCCTTGGGAGAGTATAATACAACCAAAAACACACACATTCCCTGCCCACAACTAGCTTAGTCTTGGGGGGAGGACAGGAGTGTCAAACTTGCTAATTTGTAATGTAAGGCACAGGCTCAAAAAAAAAAACCCCAAAATAACAAGATCAAAACCTTTGCGGGAGCCAGGTTCGGATTTTTCCCTATTTTTAATCCAAAAACCAGCAGACACGTTTTTCAGCCGGGGACCCGCTGTTGCTTTAAACCTAGCTGTTTTAATTGAAACTGGTATCGGCAGAGCACGTGGTAAGGCTTTACTGCTTTTTAGCTCTCCCAATTTTTGGAGCTCTGGGAACAGAAAAAGGAAACCCACGGGCAGAAGCCCCTTCTAACTTCTTAAACGAGCGGTAAGGAGCTCCGCGGGGAAAAAGCCGGGGCTGGGCAGCTGCCGCTCGCCGCTTACTTTAGCGCTGTGTGCCGAGACCGTGGTGGTGACATAAGGCGTCCGGTTCTTCTGCAGCAGGTCGATATACACCTCGGCTCCGTCCCCTCCGTGGACCCGCAACAAGCTCAGGAGCTCGTTGACGTCGTGGTGAATCCGGAATTCGCTCATGCTTTCAGTTTAGGGGCGCGGTCATCACGGTGGGCAATCTTGGAGGCAAAAGAAACAATTGTGAGAACTGGGAATCAGTTAACGAGCTCTGAGGAGAAGGGATTTGAGGGGTTAACAGATGCCAACGCATCTCAACCGGAGGGATTTGAGCAGAGCATCTCAACTGGGCTCCTTCCCCGCGTTGAGTCTCCTCATTCTGTTTCTGCACTTCTGTGCTTACCGCAAATTGACCAATGGAGCAAAACTGCAACCTCGCTCAGTGGTTGTCCCAGTTCACGCCTACAAACATGTTCATTCAATCAATCGTATTTATTAAGCGCTTACTGTGTGCAGAGCACTGTACTAAGCGCTTGGGAAGTACAAATCGGCAACATATAGAGACGGTCCCTACCCAACAGCGGGCTCACAGTCTAGAAGGGGGAGACAGACAACAAAACAAAGCACATTAACAAAATACAATAAATAGAATAGTAAATAGGTACAAGTAAAATAGAGTAATAAATGTTGCAAGGCTCCTTACCACTGGGCAGGAATGCAAACACTGGTTACGGACAAAGCATTGAGGGGCAGCATGGTCTAGTGGATATACGTGGGTCTGGGAATCCGAAGGACTTGGGTTCTAATCCCGGCTCTACCACTTGGGATTAGGCTAAAATGGGGATTAAGACTGTGAGCCCCATGTAGAACAGGCTCTGTGGCTAACTTGATTACCCTGTCTCTACCCCAGTGCTTATTATGTGCCAGGCACTGGACTAAGAGCTTCACAAACACCATTACAAACAGACGAGAGCATAGGCCTTGTCAGCTAGAGGATCGGGGTTCTACTTCTGGCTCTGCCACTTGCCTGCTGTGTAACTTTGGGCAAGTACTCAAGTACTTTGGGCAAGAACTCCTTGTCTTCCCTCCCAAACTCTGCCCTCTCTCTGACTTTCCCATCTCTGTTGACGGCACTACCATCCTTCCCATCTCACAAGCCCGCAACCTTGGTGTCATCCTCGACTCCGCTCTCTCATTCACCCCTCACATCCAAGCCGTGACCAAAACCTGCCGGTCTCAGCTCCGCAACATTGCCAAGATCCGCCCTTTCCTCTCCATCCCAACCGCTACCCTGCTCGTTCAAGCTCTCATCCTATCCCGTCTGGACTACTGCATCAGCCTTCTCTCTGATCTCCCATCCTCGTGTCTCTCTCCACTTCAATCCATACTTCATGTTGCTGCCCAGATTATCTTTGTCCAGAAACGCTCTGGGCATATCACTCCCCTCCTCAAAAATCTCCAGTGGCTACCAATCAATCTGCGCATCAGGCAGAAACTCCTCACCCTGGGCTTCAAGGCTCTCCATCACCTCGCCCCCTCCTACCTCACCTCCCTTCTCTCCTTCTCCAGCCCAGCCCGCACCCTCCGCTCCTCCGCCGCTGATCTCCTCACCGTACCTCGTTCTCGCCTGTCCCGCCGTCGACCCCCGGCCCACGTCATCCCCCGGGCCTGGAATGCCCTCCTCCCTCTGCCCATCCGCCAAGCTAGCTCTCTTCCTCCCTTCAAGGCCCTGCTGAGAGCTCACCTCCTCCAGGAGGCCTTCCCAGACTGAGCCCATTCCTTCCTCTCCCCCTCGTCCCCCTCTTCATCCCCCCCATCTTACCTCCTTCCCTTCCCCACAGCACCTGTATATATGTATATATGTTTGTACATATTTATTACTCTATTTATTTATTTATTTATTTTATTTGTACCTATCTATTCTATTTATTTTATTTTGTTAGTATGTTTGGTTTTGTTCTCTGTCTCCCCCTTTTAGACTGTGAGCCCACTGTTGGGTAGGGACTGTCTCTATATGTTGCCAATTTGTACTTCCCAAGCGCTTAGTACAGTGCTCTGCACATAGTAAGCGCTCAATAAATACGATTGATGATGATGATGATGATGAAGTACCTACATTTCCTCATCTGGAAAATGGCTATTAAGTATCTGCTCTCCCTCTCCCTAGAATGTGTGGAATGAGGGATTGTATCCAGTCTGATTATCTTGCATCAACTCCAGCGCTTAGGACAGTGCCAGTAATTGCTAACAAATGCCATAATTACTATTACTATTACTACCACTTTTTAGACTGTGAGTCCGCTGTTGGGTAGGGACTGTCTCTATATGTTGCCAACTTGTACTTCCCAAGCACTTAGTACAGTGCTCTGCACACAGTAAGCGCTCAATAAATACGATTGATGATGACTGATGATATTAAGAAGTAACAGAGGTGTGAAAGAGGCCAAACCTAGGAGGAAAACAAAATAAGGATTTAGGCAGCGTGGCCTGGTGGATAGAGCCTGGGTCTTGGGAGTCAGAAGGTCCTGGGTTCTAATCCCAGCTCCACTTGGACGAGTCACTTCATTTCTCTGGGCCTCAGTTCCCTCATCTGTAAAATGGGGATTGAGACTGTGAGCCCCAGGTGAGACTGTGACTATGTCCAACCCTATTTGCTGGTAACCACCCTGCGCTTAGAACAGTGTCTGGCACATGGTAAGTGTTGAACAGTTACCATAATTATTATTATTATTGTATTACGTGAGTGTGAGGCACTACTAAATGCATTTCTGCAAATAATAATAATAATAATAAAATAACGGTGATGATACTTATTAAGTACCTCGGGGAAGTAGTGTGGCCTACTGGATAGAGCACGGGCCTCGAAGTCAGAAGAACTTGGGTTCTAATCTCAGCTCTGCCCCTTTTCTGCTGAGTGAGATGAGAAGCAGCGTGGCTCAGTGGAAAGAGCATGGACTTGGGAGTCAGAGGTTGTGGGTTCTAATCCCAGCTCCACCACTTATCAACTGTGTGACTTTGGGCAAGTCACTTTTCTCTGTGCCTCAGTTACCTCATCTGTAAAGTAGGGGTTAAGACTGTGAGTCCCACGTGCGACAACCTGATTACCTTGTGTCAACCCCAGTGCTTAGAACAGTGCTTGGCACATAGTAAGTGCTTAATAAATACCATCATTATAATTATTCATGTACATATTTACTATTCATTTTATTTTGTTAATATGTTTTTTTCTGTCTGTCTCCCCCTTCCAGACTGTGAGCCCGCTGTTGGGTAGGGACCGTCTCTATATGTTGTCAACTTTTACTTCCCAAGCGCTCCTGCACACAGTAAGTGCTCGATAAATACGACTGAAGGAATGAATGAATGAGTGACCTTGGGCAAGTCAGTTTATTTCTCTGTGAGTCTGTTCCCTCATCTGTAAAATGGGGATTACAACTGTGAGCCCCATGCAGAACAGGGTCTGTGTCCAACCTGATTAGCTTGTATCCACCCCAGCACTTAGTATAGTGCCTGGCACACACTAAGCGAATAACAAATACCATCATTATCATGTACCAAGCACTGTACTAAGTGCTGAGGTAGTTAATCAGGTCCCGCATTGGGTTCACAGACTAAGAAGGGGGGCAAACAGTGTTGAATCCCCATTTTGCAGATGAAGGAACTGAGGTCAGGAGAAGTTAAATGACTCGCCCAAGGCCAAAGATCAGGATCTGGGATTAGAAGCCATGTCCTTGGGCTCCCAGGCTCAACTAGGCCACACTGCTTCCCACTTATATAGATGCAACTTGTGGAAGCCTAGCCCTTTTCACCCAGAGATGCATATGCTTAAGACAGAAAGTGGGAGTTGAGCAGCCCCAGCTCTTTTCTTCAACCCCTCGCCCCCTCCGACCTCACCTCCCTTCTCTCCTCCTATCTCACTCCGCTCCTCTGCCACCACTAACCTCCTCACTGTGCCTCGTTCTCACCTGTCCCACCGTCGACCCCCGGCCCACGTCCTACCCCTGGCCTGGAAAGCCCTCCCTCCTCAAATCCATCAATCACACTCCCCCCCTTCAAAGCCCTACTGAGAGCTCACCTCCTCCAGGAGGCCTTCCCAAATGGAGCCTCTCTTTTCCTCTGCTCCTCCCACCCCCGCCTTGCCCCGACTCACCCATTTTGCTCTACCCCCCTTCCCCGCCCCACAGCACTTGGGTATATATGGACATGTATCTACAATTCTATCTATATTAATGCCTGTTTTACTTGTTCTGATGCATATATATAATTCCATTTACTTATATTGATGCTATTGATGCCTGTTAACTTGTTCTGCTGTCTGCCTCCCATTTCTAGATGGTGAGCCCGTTGTGGGCAGGGGTTGTCTCTGTTGCTGAATTGTACTTTCCAAGAGATTGGTCTAGTGCTTTGCACACAGTAAACGTTCAATAAATATGACAATGAATGAATGAACCCAACCCTCTCCCCATTCCCAGCCCCATTAGCTGGTGACAGCAGGTGGGAAGAAATTCACTCAATCGTATGGAATGAATGAATGGGTGGCCCTAGACTGTGAGCCTGTTGTTGGGTAGGGACTGTCTCTATATGTTGCCAACTTGTACTTCCCAAGCGCTTAGTACAGTGCTCTACACACAGTAGGCGCTCAATGAATACAACCGAATGAATGGAGTGCTTACTGTGTGCAGAGCACTGTACTAAAATGGAATATTCATTCATTCAATTGTATTTATTGAGCACTTAATGTGTGCAGAGCTCTGTACTAAGTGCTTGGGAAGTACAAGTTGGCAACATATAGAGACGGTCCCTACCCAACAGCGGACTCACAGTCTAGAAGGGGGAGACAGACAACAAAACAAAACATATTAACAGAATAAAATAAATAAAATAAATATGTACAAGTAAAATAAATAAATAGTGTAATAAATACGTACAAACATATATACAGGTGCTGTGGGGAGGGGAAGGAGGTCAGGCGGGGGGAGGGGGAGGAGAGGGAGAGGAAGAAGGGGGCTCAGTCTGGGAAGGCCTCCTGGAGGAGGTGAGCTTTCAGTAGGGCTTTGAAGAGAGGAAGAGAGCTAGTTCGGTGGATGGGCAGAGGGAGGGCATTCCAGGCCAGGGGGAGGACGTGGGCCGGGGGTCGACGGAGGGACAGGCGAGAACGAGGCACGGTGAGGAGGTTAGCGGCAGAGGAGCGGAGGGTGCGGGCTGGGCTGGAGAAGGAGAGAAGGGAGGTGAGGTAGGAGGGGGCCAGGGGATGGACAGCCTTGAAGCCGAGGGTGAGGAGTTTTTGCCTGATGCGTAGGATGATTGGTAGCCACTGGAGATTTTTGAGGAGGGGAGTAACATGCCCAGAGCGTTTCTGCACAAAGACGATCCGGGTAGCGGCGTGAAGTATGGATTGAAGTGGGGAGAGACATGAGGATGGGAGACCGGAGAGGAGGCTGATGCAGTAATCCAGTCAGGATAGGATGAGAGATTGAACCAGCAGGGTAACGGTTTGGATGGAGAGGAAAGGGCGGATCTTGGCGACGTTGCGGAGGTGAGACCGGCAGGTTTTGGTGACGGATTGGATGTGAGGGGTGAACAAGAGAGCGGAGTCGAGGATGACACCAAGGTTGCGGGCTTGTGAGACGGGAAGGATGGTAGTGTCGTCAACAGTGATGGGAAAGTCAGGGAGAGGGAAGGGTTTTGGAGGGAAGATAAGGAGTTCAGTCTTGGACATGCTGAGTTTTAGATGGCAGGCAGACATCCAGATGGAGATGTCCTGAAGGCAGGAGGTGATGCGAGCCTGGAGGGAGGGAGAGAGAGCAGGGGCAGAGATGTAGATTTGGGTGTCATCAGCGTAGAGATGATAGTTGAAGCTGTGGGAGCGAATGAGTTCACCGAGGGAGTGAGTGTAGATCGAGAACAGAAGGGGACCAACAACTGACCCTTGAGGAACCCCTACAGTAAGGGGATGGGAGGGGGAGGAGGACCCCGCAAAAGAAACTGAGAATGAATTGCCAGAGAGATAAGAGGAGAACCAGGAGAGGACAGAGTCTGTGAAGCCAAGGTCGGATAGCGTGTTGAGGAGAAGGGGGTGGTCCACAGTGTCAAAGGCAGCTGAGAGGTCGAGGAGGATTAGGATAGAGTATGAGCCGTTGGATTTGGCAAGCAGGAGGTCACTGGTGACCTTTGAGAGGGCAGTTTCCGTGGAGTGTAGGGGACGGAAACCAGATTAGAGGGGATCGAGGAGAGAGTTGGCGTTGAGGAATTCGAGGCAGCGCATGCAGACGACTCGTTCAAGGAGTTTGGAAAGGAATGGTAGGAGGGAGATAGCGCGATAACTAGACGGTGAGGTGGAGTCAAGAATAGGGTTCCACACCACTCCTTCTTGGGTTCCTGGTGGCTCTCAGAGCAAAACAAGGTCGCGAATCACTGCTCTGGGAATTTACGAGAATGAACAGTACCATAACAACAGGATTAGAAGTGCAATACTCTGAATCCCAGACCTTTGCTCTTAATAATTTTAATTATGGTATTTGTTAAGCGCTTATTATGTGCCAGGCACTGTTCTAAGCGTTGAGGTGGATACAAGTTAATTGAATTGGACACAGTTCCCATCCCACTCAGGGCTCACAGTCCTAATTCCCATTTTAAAGAAGAGGAAACTGAGGCCCAGAGAAGTGAAGTGACTTGCTCAAGGTCACAGAGCAGACAGGTAGCGGAGCGGAATTAGAACCCATGACCTTCTGACTCTGAGGTCCGGGCTCTAGCCACTGAGCCACCCTCTTTCATTCATTCATTCATTCAATCCTATTTATTGAGCACTTACTGTGTGCAGGGCACTGTACTAAGCACTGGGGAAGTACAAGTTGGCAACATATAGAGACGGCCCCTACCCAACAACGGGCTCACAGTCTAGAAGGGGGAGACAGACGACAAAACAAAACATGTGGACTGGTGTCAAGTCGTCAGAATAACTAGAAGTAAAGCTAGATGCATATCATTAACAAAACAGAATAGTAAATATGTACAAGTAAAATAAATAGAGTAATAAATCTGTCCAAACACATATACAGGTGCTGTGGGGAGGGGAAGGGGGTAGGGCAGGGGGGATGAGGAGGGGGAGAGGAAAGAGGGGGCTCAGTCTGGGGCTCAGGCAGCTCTTCCCGGGAGACCACATTTTTCAGTATTATTGAAACCCCCACAGTTCCAGCCTTAGGAAAATTGTTTTCTAGGCATCAAAAATGCCATTTCATGCTAGTTTCTGCCTTCTGTGCAGATGTTGCTATTTGCCGGTCTCAGCTCCGCAACATTGCCAAGATCCGCCCTTTCCTCTCCATCCAAACTGCTACCCTGCTCATTCAAGCTCTCATCCTATCCCGTCTGGACTACTGCACCAGCCTTCTCTCTGATCTCCCATCCTCGTGTCTCTCTCCACTTCAATCCATACTTCATGCTGCTGCCCGGATTATCTTTGTCCAGAAACGCTCTGGGCATATTACTTCCCTCCTCAAAAACCTCCAATGGCTACCAATCAATCTGTGCATCAGGCAGAAACTCCTCACCCTGGGCTTCAAGGCTGTCCATCCCCTCGCCCCCTCCTACCTCACCTCCCTTCTCTCCTTCTACTGCCCAGCCCGCACCCTCCGCTCCTCCACCACTAATCTCCTCCCCGGGCCTCGTTCTCGCCTGTCCCGCCGTCGACCCCCGGCCCACGTCAGCCCCCGGGCCTGGAATGCCCTCCCTCTGCCCCTCCGCCAAGCTAGCTCTCTTCCTCCCTTCAAGGCCCTGCTGAGAGCTCACCTCCTCCAGGAGGCCTTCCCAGACTGAGCCCCTTCCTTCCTCTCCCCCTCTCCATCCCCCCATCTTACCTCCTTCCCATCCCCACAGCACCTGTATATATGTATATATGGTTGTACATATTTATTACTCTATTTATTTATTTATTTATTTTACTTGTACATTTCTATCCTATTTATTTTATTTTGTTGGTATGTTTGGTTCTGTTCTCTGTCTCCCCATTTTAGACTGTGAGCCCACTGTTGGGTAGGGACTGTCTCTATGTGTTGCCAATTTGTACTTCCCAAGCGCTTAGTACAGTGCTCTGCACATAGTAAGCGCGCAATAAATACGATTGATTGATTGATTGATTGATTGTCCTGAGGTTTTGGAATTCTAAGAAGAGCTTCCTGGGCTACAGTTTCTAGACCCCACTGCCCTCTTTAAGCACCCTTGCTACTCACTATTGTCCGAATGTCAAATAGCTTGGGCTATAAGCCAAGGGCACGGTGCATATCTGATTGTTATACTGTACTCTCCCAAAGAGCTTAGTACAGTGCTCTGCATATGCTAAGTGCTCAATAAATACGACTGATTGATTAATTCTACCTCTTAGAAGCCTATCAATTCAACAGGTGGCCGATGCCTGCTCTTACCTCTTGGGTCGGTCACAACGTTGTGGCAAGAAAGGATGACCCTATTGGAAATTCAGAGGGCAAGGGGATTTAGTTGTTACTTGTATCTTCTTTTCACGGTGTGGTTGGCCTGCAAGAGGAAAAATCAACGTTCAGGGTTAGGGAGGGAGAAAGCCAGGCCTGAATGGTTGCTTTATTGCCGAATTGTACTTTTCAAATGCTTAGTACAGTGCTCTGCACAGAGTAAGCACTCAAGAAATACAACTGAATTAATGAATCATTGACAGTGCGACAAATTCTCAACAGACATCAGGAAGGTGATGCAATTCCAACTAAGTAGATGGAGAAGAAGGATTGGTTAAAAATGAGGTAGAATTTCGATGAGATAGGAAAATCTCACAGAGCCTCAAAAAATAATCACAAGCTCAGGAAATGGCCATTATGTGACCAATGGTTCTTTATCATTTAAGAAAAAATTAATTGATTTACTTCTACTAAAAAAGGATTATATATGTGATCTAAGAGGAGTGAGTATGCAGGGGGAAAACAGACTGACATCAGGTACAGAATTACATTTTTATCCAGCTTGAAAATGCTGAAAACTTACTTCCAGCAAACTTCTTAGATGGAAGCCTGTGAGCCCATTGTTGGGTAGGGACCGTCTCTATATGTTGCCGACTTGTACTTCCCAAGCGCTTAGTACAGTGCTCTGCGCTCAAGGAAGTGCTCAATATTGAGTCAGTGCTCAATAAATACGATTGAATGAATGAATGGAAGGGTGGGAAATGAGCATTTTCAGTTCTCTGTGGCCCACGGCCTGACAATCCCCAAAGTCACCACCCTAAACGGACTTCTAGGCACACTTGTGCGGACAAAGGGGTAAACTCGGATGTTTTTCAATCCTAAACTCACAGGACAGTTCTCTAAGGGCCAATGCGCTTGGGTGAGACAAGCCTGAGAGTCACAGAACGTGGATTCTAATTCAATCTCTGCCACTTGCCTGTTGTGTGACCAGGGGCATGTCACTTTACTTTGAGCCTCAGTTTCCTCATGTGTAAAACAGGGATTCAATACGTCTCCCTCCTACATAGAATGTGTGCGCCCTGTGGGACAGGGATTGGCTCTGACCTAATTATCTTGAACCTCCACGAGTTCTTACAACAGCGCAGTACTTAACAGATATCACAATTATTATTATAATTACTGCTAGTAAGCCTCCCAAGCACCACAGTCCCTTTGACGAGGGCCCCCAGATACCGAATAAACTATAGAAATGGACCACCCTCTTTTTTTTGACAAAGTCACGCTCCTCCAGGAGTTGAGCCAAAGCACAAAGGGTGCAAGAGTCTTAAAGCTGGATCTTCCGAAATGTGATTTATACACTGCAGCTCCATTGGTTTTCTGGGGGCCACTCTCCTTCTAACCAACCCCTTTCTCTCCTTCCCAAGGCCGGCAGATCTTCCAGGAAGCCAGGCCCCCAAACCCACCATTGTCACCATCGTTCATGGCACTTACTGTGTGCAGAGCACTGTACTGAGCGCTTGGGAAAGTTCAAAACAACAAGAGTTGGTGGGGTCATTCAATCATATTTCATTCCGTCGTATTCACTGAACACGTACTGTGTGCGGAGCACTGTAATAATAATAATAATGATGGTATTTGTTAAACGCTTACTATATGCCCAGCACTGTTCTAAGTGCCGGGGTAGATATAATCAGGTTGTCCCACGTGGGGCTCATGGTCTTAATCCCCATTTTACAGATGAGGTAACTGAGGCACAGAGACGTTAATAATAATAATCATAATAATGGCATTTATTAAGCGCTATGTGCAAAGCACTGTTCTAAGTGCTGGGGAGGATACAAGGTGATCAGTTTGTCCCACAGTTTTAATCCCCATTTTACAGATGAGGTAACTGAGGCCCAGAGAAGTGACTTGCCCAAAGTCCCACAGCTGACAACTGGGGGAGCCAGGATTTGAACCCATGACCTCTGACTCCAAATAATAATAATAATAATAATAATAATGGTATTTATTAAGCATTATTGGCATTTAAATAATGGCATTTATAATCCCTGCCCACAACGGGTTCACAGTCTGGCGGGGGTGGGGGAGACAGGCATAATAATAATGATGGCATTTATTAAGCACTTACTATGTGCAAAGCACTGTTCTAAGCGCTGGGGAGGTTACAAGGTGATCAGGTTGTCCCACGGGGGGCTCACAGTCTTCACCCCCCTTTTACAGATGAGGGAACTGAGGCCCAGAGAAGTGAAGTGACTTGCCCAAAGTCACACAGCTGACAGTTGGCGGAGCCGGGATTTGAACCCATGACCTCTGACTCCAAACCCCGGGCTCTTTCCACTGAGCCACGCTGCTTCTCTGCTTGCAAGCGAAGTGACTTGCCCGCTGTACTAAGAGCTTGGAAGAGGACAATGCAACAATAAACAGCCACATTCCCGTTCCCTGCCCACGACGAGGTTAGTCTAGCATGGAATTTGCGCAGAACATTGGGGATCTTCCAGTCTCCTACTGTTTCTCTAAAACGTCACCCCACGCCTCGAACAAGCGGAGCGTATCGTCTTTCGGTTCAGTTGTGGAGCCGTAAATAAAACCCCAACGGGTGAAATCTGCAGTCTGCCCGGGGTTCGTCGCTGAGCAGACGGGACCCTGAGATCCTGCTGATCCTTTCGTGTTTGTCTTCCCCCTTGTCTTTGGTATTTTGTTTAGAGGGGCACCGTGGCCGAGTGGAAAGAGCCCGGGCCTGGGGTCAGAGGACCTCGGTTCTAATTCCGGCTCTGCCACGCGTCCGCTGTGGGACCCAGGGCAGGTCACTTCACTTCTCTGGGCCTCAGTAACCTCATCTATCAAATGGAGATTAAATCCTACTGTCCCCTAATTAGACTGTGGGCCCCAAGTGGGACAGGGACTAGGTCCAACCTGATTAAGTTGAACCTACTATACCCACACTTTAAACAGCGCTTGGTGGATAGTAAGCACTTAACAAGTACCATTGCCCTCCCTCCACACATCTGCCAAGCTAGCTCTCTTCCTCCCTTCAAAGCCCTATTGAGAGCTCACCTCCTCCAGGAGGCCCTCCCACACTGAGCCCCCTTTTTCCTCTCCTCCTCATCCCCCCCACCCAACCTCCTTCCCCTCCCCACAGCACTTGCATATATATTTGTACAGCTTTATTACGCTATTTTACTTGTACACATTTACTATTCTATGTATTTTGTTGATTCATTCATTCAATCATATTTATTGAGCGCTGTGTGCAGAGCACTGTACTAAGCGCTTGGGAAGTACAAGTTGGCAACATATAGAGACGGTCCCTACCCAACTAACAACAACTGGCTCACAATCTAGACGGGGGAGACTCCCATCCTCTGCTCTAACCGCCTCCCCACCCCACAGCACCTGTGTCTCTATGTACGTACTTAATAATAATAATGACATTTATTAAGCGCTTACTATGTGCAGAGCACTGTTCTAAGCGCTGGGGAATTTACAAGGTGATCAGGTTGTCCCACGTGGGGCTCACAGTCTTCATCCCCATTTTACAGATGAGGGAACTGAGGCCCAGAGAAGTTAAGTGACTTGCCCAAAGTCACACAGTTGACAAGTGGTGGAGCCGGGATTTGAACCCATGACCTCTGACTCCAAAGCCCGTGCTTTTTCCACTGAGCCACGCTGCTTCTCTTACTGGAGACTCAAGCGCTTAGTACAGTGCTCTGCACACAGTAAGCGCTCAATAAATACGATTGATTGATTGATTCCTCTGCTCTAACCCCCTCCCCACTGCACCTGGGTCTCTATGTATGTACTTACTATTCTATTTATTTTTATTCATGATGTGTATATATATCTCTAATTCTATTTACTGATATTGATGCCTGTTTACTTGCTTTGATGTCTGTCTCCCCAGCATGGCTCAGTGGAAAGAGCCCAGGCTTGAGAGTCAGAGGTCATGGGTTCTAATCCCGGCTCTGCTGCTTGTCAGCTGTGTGACCTTGGGCAAGTCACTTAACTTCTCTGTGCCTCAGTTCCCTCATCTGTCAAATGGGAATGAAGACTGTCAGCCCCACAATGGACAACCTGATCACCTTGTATCTACCCCAGTGGTGAGAACAGTGCTTGGTACCTAGTAAGCACTTAATAATAATTAATAATAATAATAATAATAATAACAGCATTTGTTAAGCACTTACTACGTGGAAAGCATTCCTTCATTCATTCAATCGTATTTATTGAGCGCTTACTGTGTGCAGAGCACTGTACTAAGTGCTTGGAAAGTACAATACAGCAATAAAGAGAGGTGATCCCTACCCACAACAGGCTTACAGTCTAGACCAAATACAGTTCAAGACTGACCTTCCAAAAAACTTTTTAGTTTCGAAAACTGCTGTGCACTGATTAACTAATCACACGTGACTACTACCTCAAATTTCTTACCACTGTTTTAAAACCAAAGAAAACAGCAAGTCCCCGTTAGCTATTTCCTTAGTATAACTTGAAACACAAAGCAGGTTGTACCACTTGGGGCTCAGTCTTAATCCCCATTTGACAGATGAGGTAACTGAGGCCCAGAGAAGTGGCTTTCCCAAAGTCACCCAGCTGACAATTGGCGGAGCCGGGATTTGAACCCATGACCTCGGACTCCCAAGCCCGGGCTCCTTCCACTAAGCCAAGCTGCTTCTCAAACAAATGCCATCATTATTATGATTCTAGACTGTGAGCCCAGTGTGGGCAGGGATTGTCTCCGTTTGCTGCTGAATTATACTTCCCAAGTGCTTAGTGTAGTGAGCGCTCAATAAATACGACTGAATGAATGAATGCCTGTTTCCCCCCCTTCTAGACTGTAGGCCCGCTGTGGGCAAGGATTATCTCTCTTTGATGCTGAATTGTGCTCCCCCAAGCACTTGGTCCAGTGCTCTGCACACAGTAAGCGCTCAATAAATACGATTGAATGAATGAATGCCTGCTTCCCCCCTTCTAGACTGTGAGCCCAGTGTGGGCAGAGATTGTCTCTCTACTGCTGCACTGTATTTTCTAAGCGCGCTTAGCCCAGTGCTCTGCACACAGTAGGTGCTCAATAAATACGACTGACTGACAATGAATGAGTGGATGAAGCAGCGTGGCTCAGTGGAAAGAGCCCGGGCTTTGGAGTCAGAGGTCATGGGTTCAAATCCCCCTCCGCCAACTGTCAGCTGTGTGACTTTGGGCAAGTCACTTCACTTCTCTGGGCCTCACATCCCTCATCTGTAAAATGGGGATTAAGACTGTGAGCCCCCCGTGGGACAACCTGATCACCTTGTAACCTCCCCAGCGCTTACAACAGTGCTTCGCACTTAGTAAGTGCTTAATAAATGCCATCATTATTATTATGCCTGTCTCCCTCACCCCTGCCAGACTGTGAACCTGTTGTGGGCAGGGATTATCTCTCTTTGTTGCCAACTGGTACTTCCCAAGCGCTTAGTCCAATGCTCTGCACACAGTAAGCACTCAATAAATACAAGCAGCGTGGCTCGGTGGAAGGAGCCCGGGCTTTGGAGTCAGGAGTCATGGGTTCCAATCCCGGCTCTGCCAACTGTCAGCTGTGTGACTTTGGGCACATCACTTCACTTCTCTGTGCCTCAGTTACCTCATCTGTAAAATGGGGATTAAGACTGTGAGCCCCCCGTGGGACAACCTGATCACCCTGTAACCTCCCCATAGCTTAGAACGGTGCTTTGCACATAGTAAGCGCTTAATAAATACCATCATTATTATTGTAACCGCCCCAGTGCTTAGAACAGTGCTTTGCACCGAGTAAGCGCTTAATAAATGCCATCATTATTATTAGTATTGTAACCTCCCCAGCACTTAGAACAGTGCTTTGCACATAGTAAGCGCTTACTAAATGCCATCATCATTATTATTATTATAACCTCCCCAGTGCTTAGAACAGTGCTTCTAAGCGCTTACTAAATGCCATCATTATTATTATTGTAACCTTCCCAGTGCTTAGAACAGTGCTTCTAAGCGCTTACTAAATGCCACCATTATTATTATTGTAACATCCCCAGTGCTTAGAACAGTGCTTCTAAGCGCTTACTAAGTGCCATCATTATTACTATTATTGTAACCTCCCCAGTGCTTAGAACAGTGCTTTGCACATAGTAAGCGCTTACTAAATGCCATCATCATCATTATTATTGTAACCTCCCCAGCACTTAGAACAGTTCTTTGCACATAGTAAGCGCTTACTAAATGCCATCATCATTATTATTATTGTACCCTCCCCAGCGCTCAGAACAGTGCTTTGCACATAGTAAGTGCTTAATAAATGCCATTATTATTGTAACCTCCCCAGCGCTTAGAACAGTGCTTTGCACATGGTAAGTGCTTACTAAATGCCATTATTATTATTATTGTAACCTCCCCAGCGCTTAGAACAGTACTTTGCACATAGTAATCTCTTACTAAATGCCATTATTATTATTATTATTATTGTAACCTCCCCCGCGCTTAGAACAGTGCTTCGCACATAGTAAGTGCTTACTAAATGCCATTATTATTATTGTAATCTCCCCAGCGCTTAGAACAGTGCTTTGCAGAGTACTTACTAAATGCCATCATTATTATTGTTGTAACTTCCCCAGCGCTTAGAAAAGTGCTTTGCACATAGTAAGCAGTTACTAAATAATAATAATGATGGCATTTGTTAAGCGCTTACTATGTGCAAAGCACTGTTCTAAGTGCTGAGCACTGTTCTCATTATTATTATTATTATTGTAATCTCCCCAGCGCTTAGAACAGTGCTTTGCACATAGTAAGTGCTTAATAAATGCCATTATTATTATTATTATTATGCCTATTCTCCCCCCACCCCACACAGATGGTGAGACCGTTGTGGGCAGGGATTGTCTCTCTTTGCTGCCGAACTGTACTTCCCCAAGCGCTTAGTACAGTGCTCTGCACACAGTAAGCGCTCAATGAATTCTAGACTGTGAGCCCGTTGCTGGGTAGGGACCGTCTTTATATGCTGTCGCCTTGTACTTCCCAAGCGCTTAGTACAGAGCTCTGCACACAGTAAGCGCTCAATCAATACGACTGACTGAATGAATGAATAAATACAATTGAATGAATGAATACGAATGAATGAATGAATACGATTGAATGAATAAATACGATTGAATTCATTCACTCAATCGTATTTATTGAGTGCTTACTGTGTGCAGAGCACTGTACTCAGCGCTTGGGAAGTACAAGTTGGCAACATATAGAGACAGTCCCTACCCAACAGTGGGCTCACAGTCTAGAAGGGGGAGACAGAGAACAAAACCAAACATATTAACAAAATAAAATAAATAGAATAGATATGTACAAGTAAAATAAATAAGTAGAGTAATAAATATGTACAAACATATACATATATACAGGTGCTGTGGGGAAGGGAAGGAGGTAAGATGGGGGGATGGAGAGGGGAAAGAGGGGGAGGGGGAGAGGAAGGAGGGGGCTCAGTCTGGGAAGGCCTCCTGGAGGAGGTGAGCTCTCAGTAGGGCTATTGATTGAGCGCTTACTGTGTGCAGAGCACTGTACTAAGCGCTTGGGAAGTACAAGTTGGCAACATATAGAGACGGTCCCTACCCAACAGCGGGCTCACAGTCTAGAAAGGGGAGACAGACAACAAAACAAAATATATTAACAAAATAAAATGAACAGAATAAAGATATGTACAATAAAATAAATAAATAAGTAGAGTAATAAATATGTACAAACATATATACATATATACAGGTGCTGTGGGGAAGGGAAGGAAGTAAGACGGAGGGATGGAGAGGGGGACGGGGGGAGTGGAAGGAGGGGAATTGTATTTATTGAGCGCTTGCTGTGTGCAGAGCACTGCACCAAACGCTTGGGAAGTCCAAGTTGGCAACATATAGAGACGGTCCCTACCCAACAGTGGGCTCACAGTCTAGAAGGGGGAGACAGAGAACAAAACCAAACATACTAACAAAATAAAATAAATAGAATAGATATGTACAAGTAAAATAAATAAGTAGAGTAACAAATGTGTACAAACATATATACATATATACAGGTGCTGTGGGGAAGGGAAGGAGGTAAGATGGGGGGGATGGAGAGGGGAAGGAGGGGGCTCAGTCTGGGAAGGCCTCCTGGAGGAGGGGAGCTCTCAGTAGGGCTATTGATTGAGCGCTTACTGTGTGCAGAGCACTGTACTAAGCGCTTGGGAAGTCCAAGTTGGCAACATATAGACACGGTCCCTACCCAACAGAGGGTTCACAGACTAGAAGGGGGAGACAGACAACAAAACCAAACATATCAACAAAAATAAATAGAATAGATATGTACAAGTAAAATAAATAAATAAGTAGAGTAATAAATGTGTACAAACATATATACATATATACAGGTGCTGTGGGGAAGGGAAGGAGGTAAGACGGGGGGATGGAGAGGGGAAGGAGGGGGCTCAGTCTGGGAAGGCCTCCTGGAGGAGGTGAGCTCTCAGTAGGGCTATTGATTGAGCGCTTACTATGTGCAGAGCACTGTACTAAGCGCTTGGGAAGTACAAGTTGGCAACATCCAGAGACGGTCCCTACCCAACAGCGGGCTCACAGTCTAGAAGAGGGAGACAAACAAAACAAAACATATTAACAAAATAAAATAAAGAGAATAAATATGCACACATAAAGAGTAATAAGTTCATACAATGAATAAATGCGACTGAATGAATGGAGGGATGCCTGTTCTACGAGCTTAGTCCAGTGCTCTGCACACAGTAAGCGCTCAATAAATACGATTGATGATGATGAGAGGAAGGAGGGGGCTCAGTCTGGGAAGGCCTCCTGGAGGAGGTGAGCTCTCAGTAGGGCTATTGATTGAGCGCTTACTGTGTGCACAGCATTGTATTAAGCGCTTGGGAAGTACAAGTTGGCAACATCCAGAGACGGTCCCTACCCAACAGAGGGTTCACAGTCTAGAAGGGGGAGACAGACAACAAAACCAAACATATTAACAAAAATAAATAGAATAGATATGTACAAGTAAAATAAATAAATAAGTAGAGTAATAAATGTGTACAAACATATATACATATCTACAGGTGCTGTGGGGAAGGGAAGGAGGTAAGATGGGGGGGATGGAGAGGGGCACGAGGGGGAGAGGAAGGAAGGGGCTCAGTCTGGGAAGGCCTCCCGGAGGAAGTGAGCTCTCAGTAGGGCTATTTATTGAGCGCCTACTGTGTGCAGAGCACTGTACTAAGCGCTTGGGAAGTCCAAGTTGGCAACATAGAGAGACGGTCCCTACCCGTCTCACAGAGACAGGGAACACAACCAAACATATTAACAAAATAAAATAAAGAGAATAAATACGCACAAATAAAGAGTAGTAAATTCGTACAATGAATAAATGCGACTGAATGAATGGAGGGATGCCTGTTCTACGCGCTTAGTCCAGTGCCCTGCACACAGTAAGCGCTCAATAAATCATCATCATCATCAATCGTATTTATTGAGCGCTTACTGTGTGCAGAGCACTGTACTAAGCGCTTGGGAAGTACAAGTTGGCAACATATAGAGACGGTCCCTACCCGACAGTGGGCTCACAGTCTAAAAGGGGGAGACAAAACCAAACACACTAACAAAATAAAATAAATAGGATAGATAGGTACAAGTAAAATAAATAGAGTAAAAAAATATGTACAAACATAATAAATACGATTGATTGATTGATTGTTCCCCGGCAGGGATGGCCTCCCTCTATTGCCTCAGAGTCCTGCGGCAGGCGCTCAGTAAGTAGGACGGAGCGAAGGAGGGACGTAGTGGACGCCCGCGGGCGGCTCACCGTGGCCTCCTGAGGCGCAGGCCGCGGCTCCTCAGCGACTCCTCCGCAGTGCGCAGGCGCAAGAGCGCGCGCGCCCCCTCAGTTCCCGCCCCGTCCCCGGGCGCATGCGCGCGGGGCGGTGAGGCGGCAGCGCTCGAGCTTGGTCGCCTACCCTATTCATTCCCTCAATCTTATTTAATAATAATAATATTAATAATAATAATGGCATTTGTTAAGCGCTTACTATGTGCAAAGCACTGTTCTAAGCGCTGGGGGGGGGAATACAATGTGATCAAGTTATCCCACGTGGGGCTCACAGTCTTCATCCCCATTTTTACGGATGAGGGAACTGAGGCTCAGAGAAGTTAAGTGACCTGCCCGAGGTCACACTGCAGACTTGCGGGATTCGAACCTACGACCTCTGACTCCAAAGCCCAGGCTCTTTCCACTGAGCCACGTTGCTTCTCTAAGCGCTCTTTATTGAGCGCTTCCTTTCTTTAAGGCATTTACTAGGCGCTTACTATGTGCAAAGCACCGTTCTAGGCGCTGGGGAGGGTACAAGGTGATGAAGTTGTCCAATGGGGGGGGATCACAGTCTTCATCCTGTTGTCCACTAGCGGACTTGACATGACTGATTCAAGCGTATTTATTGAGCGCTTACTGTGTGCAGAGCACTGTACTAAGTGCTTGGGAAGTACAAGTTGGCAACATTTACAGAAGGTACCTACCCAGCAACGGGCTCACAGTCTAGAAAGGGGAGACAGACAACAAAACATGAGGACAGGTGTCAAGTCATCACAATAAATAGAAGTAAAGCTAGATGCAAATCATTAACAAAATAATATAATATTAGGTATTAGCTCTAAGGTTGGTGTTACTAATCCAAAAAAAAACCCCTTGGACTAAACCTACCTCGACAGGTGAGATGTCTTGAGGCCCACCACAAAAGACTCCATTTTGTGTATGCTGACGGTAACCCTCCGTTTGTGCAGGCCGAGAGCACAAGTCTGCAACAGGTGCCTTCAAGGCCATCAAGGGACACCCATCCGAAGATAACGAGAATTTACCTCCCTATTAAGGAGAATTTACAGACCTATCTATGCAAGGCCATACGGCAAATAATAACATCTTGCACAAGGCGGTAGGAACAGAGAACAAAGAGAATTTGTAGCACCCTGCCCGTCCTAATTGAATTCCTGAAATTTCTAAATGCCCCACTCCCATGTTGCTGTAACTCAATAAAAGACACAGTGATATTGGGATCGGGGCTGCTTGTCACTCATACCTCTCCTGGGAGGTGAACGGGCAGGTCGCCACTTTCCTTTTTGCTGCTTTATCTGAACTCATGTCTCCGAGTCACTTTTCCTATCCGCGTCACCACCCTGGGTACAAGAACCCTAAGGGTGATTTACACCGATTAACCTATTTTGCACCCTACTTGTCGATAACAATCCCCATTTGACAGACGAGGTAACTGAGGCCCAGTGAAGTGACCGGCCCAAAGTCACCCAGGTGGACAATTGGCGGGGCTGGGATTTGAACCCACGACCTCTGACTCCCAAGCCCGTTCCCTTTCCAGCGGTTAGAACAGTGCTTTGCACATAGTAAGCGCTTAACAAATACCATCATTATTATTCCACTGGGCCCGCACCTTGCGCCGCACGCTCCGCCCCGATGACGGGGCCGTCGGGGGCCCCGTGCTGTGCGGAGGCGCTGCCGCTGGGTGGCGGTGCGGGACGCTCAGCGTCTCCTCAGTGCGCACGCGCGCGCGCGACCCCTCAACTCCCACCCCTGGCGGCTCGGGCGCATGCGCGCGGGGCCTGAGGCGGTGGAGCTCGAGCTCGGCCGCCTACTCCATTCATTCGCTCAATCCTATTAATTGAGCGCTTCTTTTTTATGGCATTTACTAGGCGCTTACTATATGTGCAAAGCACCGTTCTAGGCGCTGGGGAGAATACAAGGTGATGAGGTTGTCCAATGGGGGGCTCACAGTCTTCATCCCCATGTGACAGACGAGGGAACTGAGGCCTAAAGAAGTGAAGTGACCGGCCCAAAGCCACCCAGCTGACAAGTGGCGGAGCCGGGATTAGAACCCACGACCTCTGACTCCCAAGCCCGGGCTCTTGCCACTGGGCCCACACCCTGCGCCACACACTCCGCCCCGAGGACCAACACCAACTCTCTCCTCGACCCCCTCCAGTCTGGCTTCCATCCCCTACATTCCACGGAAACTGCGCTCTCAAAGGTCACCAATGACCTCCTGCTTGCCAAATCCAACGGCTCACACTCAGTCCTAATCCTCCTCGACCTCTCAGCTGCCTTCGACACTGTGGACCACCCCCTTCTGCTGAACACGCTATCTGACCTTGGCTTCACAGACTCCGTCCTCTCCTGGTTCTCCTCTTATCTCTCCGGTCGTTCTTAGTCTCTTTTGCAGGCTCCTCCTCCCCCTCCCATCCCCTTACTGTGGGGGTTCTCCAAGGGTCAGTTCTCGATCCCCTTCTGTTCTCGATCTACACTCACTCCCTCGGTGACCTCATTCGCTCCCACGGCTTCAACTATCATCTCTACGCTGATGACACCCAGATCTACATCTCTGCCCCTGCTCTCTCCCCCTCTCTCCAGGCTCACGTCTCCTCCTGCCTTCAGGACATCTCCATCTGGATGTCCGCCCGCCACCTAAAGCTCAACATGTCGGAGACTGAGCTCCTTGTCTTCCCTCCCAAACCTTGTCCTCTCCCTGACTTTCCCATCTCTGTTGACGGCACTACCATCCTTCCCGTCTCACAAGCCCGCAACCTTGGTGTCATCCTCGACTCCGCTCTCTCATTCACCCCTCACATCCAAGCCGTCACCAAAACCTGCCGGTCTCAGCTCCGCAACATTGCCAAGATCCGCCCTTTCCTCTCCATCCAAACCGCTACCCTGCTCATTCAAGCTCTCATCCTATCCCGTCTAGACTACTGTATCAGCCTCTTCCCCGATCTCCCATCCTCCTGTCTCTCCCCACTTCAATCATACTTCACGCCGCTACCCAGATTGTCTTTGTCCAGAAACGCTCTGGGCATGTTACTCCCCTCCTCAAAAATCTCGAGTGGCTACCGATCAATCTGTGCATCAGGCAGAAACTCCTCACCCTGGGCTTCAAGGCTGTCCATCCCCTCGCCCCCTCCTACCTCACCTCCCTTCCCTCCTTCCACAGCCCAGCCCGCACCCTCCGCTCCTCCACCGCTAATCTCCTCACCGTACCTCGCTCTCGCCTGTCCCGCCATTGACCCCCGGCCCACGTCATCCCCCGGGCCTGGAATGCCCTCCCTCTGCCCATCCACCAAGCTAGCTCTCTTCCTCCCTTCAAGGCCCTACTGAGAGCTCACCTCCTCCAGGAGGCCTTCCCAGACTGAGCCCCCTCCTTCCTCTCCATCATCATCAATCGTACTTATTGAGCGCTTACTGTGTGCAGAGCGCTGTACTAAGCGCTTGGGAAGTACAAGTTGGCAACATATAGAGACAGTCCCTACCCAACAGTGGGCTCACAGTCTAACAGTCTAAAGTCTCCATCCCCCCGCCTTACCTCCTTCCCTTCCCCACCTGTATTTATGTATATATGTTTGTACATATTTATTACTCTATTCGTTTTACTTGTACATATCTACTCTATTTTATTTTGTTAATATGTTTTGTTTTGTTCTCCATCTCCTCCCTCTAGACTGTGAACCCTCTGTTGGGTAGGGACCGTCTCTAGATGTTGCCAACTTGTCCTTCCCAAGCGCTTAGTACAGTGCTCCGCACCCAGTAAGCGCTCAATAAATACGATTGATTGATTGATTGATTCTAGACTGTGAGCCCACTGTTGGGTAGGGAGCGTCTCTAGATGTTGCCCACTTGTCCTTCCCAAGCGCTCAGTACAGTGCTCTGCACACAGTGAGCGCTCAATAAATCCGATTGATTGATTCTAGACTGTGAGCCCACTGTTGGGTAGGGGCCGTCTCCAGATGTTGCCCACTTGTCCTTCCCAAGCGCTTAGCACAGTGCTCTGCACACAGTGAGCGCTCAATAAATACGATTGATTGATTGATTGATGACGGAGGCCGTGGGGCAGCCCGTCGGGGGCCCCGGGCTGTGCGGAGGCGCCGCCGGTGGGTGGCGCTGCGGGACGCTCAGCGTCTCCTCAGTGCGCACGCGCGCGCGCGCGCGCGCGGCGGCTCCGGCGCGGACCGGAAGTCCCGCCCCGTCGCCGGGCGCATGCGCGCCGGGCCTGAGGGGACGAGCCCTGCCCCGCCCCAATGTCGGGGCCGCTGCCGCTGCCGGTGGCGGTGGGCTTTGGGGCGGGGGCGCGGACCGGACCCTTCCGCTTCGCGCCGCGACGCCTCCGCTTCCCCCGACACCACCCCATCTTCGAGGTGACAGCGCGCGCGCGCCCGCGGCAGGGAGGGAGGGAGGGAGGGAGGGGAGGGGCACATCCGGGCACCGAGCGCGGCCCCGCTGCTCGCGCAGCAGCGCCGCCTGGTGGGGACGGCCCGGGCCTGCGCCCGCCCGCCCGTCAGTCACTCATCGTCTTCGTCAGTTTGTGGAGCGCTTACTGTGTGCGAAGCGCTGGGCTGGACAGTCACCCATTCACTCATTCATTCATTCGTGTTTATGGAGCGCTGACTGTGTGCGGAGCGCTGGGCTGGACAGTCAGTCAGTCACTCATTCATTCATTCGTGTTTATGGAGCGCTTACTGTGTGCGGAGCGCTGGGCTGGACAGTCAGTCAGTCACTCATTCATTCATTCGTGTTTATGGAGCGCCTACTGTGTGCGGAGCGCTGGGCTGGGCATTCACTCATTCATTCATATTTATGGAGCGCTGACTGTGCGCGGAGCGCTGGGCTGGGCATTCATTCATTCATTCATTCGTATTTTTATAGCGCTGACTGTGTGCGGAGCGCTGGGCTGGGCATTCTCTCATTCATTCATTCATTCGTATTTATGGAGCGCCGACTGTGTGCGAAGCGCTGGGCTGGACAGTCAGTCACTCATTCATTCATTCGTGTTTATGGAGCGCCGACTGTGTGCGGAGCGCTGGGCTGGGCATTCACTCATTCATTCATTCATTTGTATTTATGGAGCGCTGACTGTGTGCGAAGCGCTGGGCTGGGCATTCACTCACTCGTTCATTCATTCATTCATTCGTGTTTATGGAGCGCTTACTATGTGCGGAGCGCTGGGCTGGGCATTCAGTCACTCATTCATTCATTCATTCGTGTTTATGGAGCGCCGACTGTGTGCGGAGCGCTGGGCTGGGCATTCATTCATTCGTGTTTATGGAGCGCCGACTGTGTGCGAAGCGCTGGGCTGGCCATTCACTCACTTGTTCATTCATTCATTCATTCGTGTTTATGGAGCGCTTTCTATGTGCGGAGCGCTGGGCTGGGGATTCAGTCACTCATTCATTCATTCATTCGTGTTTATGGAGCGCCGACTGTGTGCGGAGCGCTGGGCTGGGCATTCACTCACTCATTCATTCATTGATTCGTATTTTTGGAGCGCCGACTGTGTGCGGAGCGCTGGGCTGGGCATTCACTCACTCATTCATTCATTCATTCATTCGTGTTTATGGAGCGCTTACTATGTGCGGAGCGCTGGGCTGGGCATTCATTCATTCATTCATTCATTCATTCGTGTTTATGGAGCGCTTACTATGTGCGGAGCGCTGGGCTGGGCATTCACTCATTCATTCATTCATTCGTATTTTTGGAGCGCCGACTGTGTGCGGAGCGCTGGGCTGGGCATTCACTCATTCATTCATTGATTCGTATTTTTGGAGCGCCGACTGTGTGCGGAGCGCTGGGCTGGGCATTCACTCACTCATTCATTCATTCATTCGTGTTTATGGAGCGCCGACTGTGTGCGGAGCGCTGGGCTGGGCATTCATTCATTCGTGTTTATGGAGCGCCGACTGTGTGCGGAGCGCTGGGCTGGGCCTTCACTCATTCATTCATTCATTCGTACTTTTGGAGCGCTGACTGTGTGCGGAGCGCTGGGCTGGGCATTCACTCATTCATTCATTCATTCGTATTTTTGGAGCTCTGACTGTGCGGAGCACTGGGCTGGGCCTTCACTCACTCATTCATTCATTCATTTGTGTTTATGGAGCGCTGACTGTGTGCGAAGCGCTGGGCTGGCCATTCACTCACTCGTTCATTCATTCATTCATTCGTGTTTATGGAGCGCTTACTATGTGCGGAGCGCTGGGCTGGGCTTTCATTCATTCATTCATTCATTCATTCGTGTTTATGGAGCGCTGACTGTGTGCGGAGCGTTGGGCTGGGCATTCACTCATTCATTCATCCATTCGTGTCTATGGAGCGCTGACTGTGTGCGGAGCGCTGGGCTGGGCCTTCACTCAGTCATTCATTCATTCGTGTTTATGGAGCGCTGACTGTGTGCGAAGCGCTGGGCTGAGCATTCAGTCACTCATTCATTCATTCATGTTTATGGAGCGCTGACTGTGTGCGGAGCGCTGGGCTGGGCCTTCACTCATTCATTCATTCATTTGTGTTTATGGAGCGCTGACTGTGTGCGGAGCGCTGGGCTGGGCATTCACTCATTCATTCATTCATTCGTACTTTTGAAGCGCTGACTGTGCGGAGCGCTGGGCTGGGCATTCACTCACTCGTTCATTCATTCATTCATTCGTGTTAATGGAGCGCTGATTGTGTGCGGAGCGCAGGGCTGGGCATTCACTCACTCATTCATTCATTCGTGTTTATGGAGCGCCGACTGTGTGCGGAGCGCTGGGCTGGGCGTTCATTCATTCATTCGTGCTTATGGGGCGCTGACTGTGCGGAGCGCTGGGCTGGGCATTCACTCACTCATCCATTCATTTATTCGTATTTTTGGAGCGCTGACTGTGTGCAGAGCGCTGGGCTGGACCTTCAATCACTCACTCATTCATTCATGTTTATGGAGCGCCGACTGTGCGGAGCGCTGGGCTGGGCATTCAGGCATTCATTCATTCGTGTTTATGGAGCGCCGACTGTGTGCGGAGCGCTGGGCTGGACAGTCAGTCACTCACTCATTCACTCATTCGTGTTTATGGAGCACTTACTGTGTGCGGAGCGCTGGGCTGGGCATTCACTCATTCATTCATTCATTCATATTTATGGAGCGCTGACTGCGGAGTGCTGGAGTGGTCATTCATTCATTCGTGCTAATGGAGCGCTTACTGTGTGCGGAGCGCTGGGCCTGTCAGTCAGTCACTCATTCATTCATTCGTGTTTCTGGAGCGCTGACTGTGTGCGGAGCGCTGGGCTGGGCATTCACTCACTCATTCATTCATTCATTCGTGTTTGTGGAGCACTTACTGTGTGCGGAGCTCTGGGCCTGTCAGTCACTCATTCATTCATTCGTGTTTATGGAGCGCTGACTGTGTGCGGAGCGCTGGGCTGGGCATTCACTCACTCATTCATTCATTCGTGTTTGTGGAGCACTTACTGTGTGTGGAGCTCTGGGCCTGTCAGTCAGTCACTCATTCATTCATTCGTGTTTATGGAGTGCTGACTGTGTGCGAAGCGCTGGGCTGGGCATTCACTCACTCATTTATTCATTCACTGATTCGTATTTTTGGAGCGCTGACTGTGTGCAGAGCGCTGGGCTGGGCATTCACTCGCTCATTCATTCATTCATTCATTCGTGTTTATGGAGCGCTGACTGTGCGGAGCGCTGGGCTGGGCATTCACTCATTCATTCATTCATATTTATTGAGCGCTGACTGTGTGCGGAGCGCTGGGCTGGGCATTCAGTCATTCATTCATTCGTGTTTATGGAGCGCTGACTGTGTGCGGAGCGCTGGGCTGGGCTTTCACTCACTCATTCATTCATATTTATGGTGCGCTGACTGTGTGCGGAGCGCTGGGCTGGGCATTCAGTCACTAATTCATTCATATTTATGGAGCACCGACTGTGCGGAGCGCTGGGCTAGTCATTCATTCATTCATTCGTGTTTATGGAGCGCTGACTGTGTGCGGAGCACTGGGCTCGGCATTCAGTCACTCATTTATTCATTCATTCATTCGTGTTTGTGGAGCACTTACTGTGTGCGGAGCTCTGGGCCTGTCAGTCAGTCACTCATTCATTCATTCGTGTTTATGGAGCTCTTACTGTGTGCGGAGCGCTGGGCTGGACAGTCAGTCAGTCACTCATTCATTCATTGATTCATATTTATGGAGTGCTGACTGTGTGCGGAGCGCTGGGCTGGGCATTCACTCATTCGTTCATGTTTATGGAGTGCTGACTGTGTGTAGAGCACTGGGCTGGGCATTCACTCACTCAGTCATTTATTCATATTTATGGAGCGCTGACTGTGTGCGGAGCACTGGGCTGGGCATTCATTCACTCATTCATTCCTATTTATGGAGCACTGACTGTGTGCGGAGCCCTGGGCTGGGCATTCACTCATTCATATTTATGGAGTGCTGACTGTGCGGAGCGCTGGGCTGGTCATTCATTCATTCATTCGTGTTTATGGAGCGCTTACTGTTTGCGGAGCGCTGGGCTGGGCATTCATCCATTCATTCATACAGTCGTATTTATGAAGCGCTTACTGTGTGTGGAGCCCTGGACTGGTCATTCAGTCACTCACTCCATTCATTCATTCATTCATGTTTGTGGAGCGCTTACTGTGTGCGGAGCACTGGACTAGTCATTCATTCAGCCAAATTTATTCATTCAATCATATTTATTGAGCACTTACTGGGTGCAGAGCACTGTACTAAGCGCTTGGGAAGTACAAGTTGGCAACATATAGAGATGGTCCCTACCCAACAGCGGGCTCACAGTATTTATGGAGTGTTTACTGTGTGCGGAGCACTGGACTGGTCATTCATCCATTCATTCATTCGTGTTTGTGGAGCACTTACTGAGTGCAGAGCACTGGACTGGTCATTCATTCATTCAGTCGTGTTTGTGGAGCGCTTGCTGAGTGCAGAGCACTGGACTGGTCATTCATTCAATCGTGTTTGTGGAGCGCTTACTGTGTGCAGAGCACTGGACTAGTCATTCATTCATTCCTACTTATTGAGCGCTTACTGTGTGCAGAGCACTGGACTGGTCGGTCATTCATTCATTCAGTCGTGTTTGTGGAGTGCTTACTGTGTGCAGAGCACTGGACTGGTCATTCATTCATTCACATTTATTGAGCGCTTACTGTGTGAAGAGCACTAGACTAGTCATTCATTCATTCCTACTTATTGAGCGCTTACTGTGTGCAGAGCACTGGACTGGTCGGTCATTCATTCATTCAATCGTGTTTGTGGCGTGCTTACTGTGTGCAGAGCACTGGACTGGTCATTCATTCATTCACATTTATTGAGCGCTTACTGTGTGCAGAGCACTGGACTAGTCATTCATTCCTTCATATTAATTGAGCGCTTTCTGCGTGCAGAGCACTGGACTATTCATTCATTCAATCTTATTTATTGAGCGCTTACTGTGTGCAGAGCACTGTACCATTCATTCATTCAGTCAGTCAATCGTGTTTGCCGATCTCTTACTGTGTGCTGCACACTGGACCATTCATTCATTCAGTCAGTTGTATTTATTGAGCACTTAACTGTGTGCAGAGCACTGGACCATTCATTCAGTCGTGTTTATGGAGCGCTTACTGTGTGTAGAGCACTGGACTGTTCATTCATTAATTCATTCAGTCATATTGAGTGCTTACTGTGTGCAGAGGCTGCACTATTCATTCATTCATTTGATTGATTCATTTATTCATTCATTCAATCGTTATTGAATGCTTACTGTGTGTAGAGCCTGTATTGTCCATTCATTCATTAAATCATATATATTGAGCGCTTACCATGTGCAGAGCCTGTACTATTCACTCATTCATTCAATCGTGTTTATTGAGTGCTTACCATGTGCAGATAAATACGATTGATTGATTGATTGATTGATTGATTGCAGAGCTTGTGCTATTCATTCATTCAATCGTGATCATTGAGCGCTTACTGTGCGCAGAGCACTGTACTAAGCGCTTGGGAAGTACAATTCAGCAACATACAGAGACGGTCCCCACCCAACAACGCGCTCACGGTCCATTCTAATCCCGGCTGCGCCACTTGTCTGCTGGGTGACCTTGGGCAAGTCACTTCACTTCTCTGTGCCTCAGTTCCCTCATTTGTAAAATGGGGATAGAGACTGATTATCTTCAGCGTGGCTCAGCGGAAAGAGCCCGGGCTTTGGAGTCAAAGTTTATGGGTTCAAATCCCGGCTCTGCCAATTGTCAGCTGTGTGACTTTGGGCAAGTCACTTCACTTCTCTGGGCCTCAGTGACCTCATCTGTAAAATGGGGATGAAGACTGTGAGCCCCCCCGGGGGACAACCTGATCACCTTGTAACCTCTTCAGTGCTTAGAACAGTGCTTGGCACATTGTAAGCACTTAATAAATACCATCATTATTATTATTATTGTAGTAAGTGCTTAAGAACTACTGTCGTTATTATTATTATAGACAACAGCCCTGGGAGTCAGAAGGTCTTGGGTTCTAATGCCAGCTCTGCCACATGTCTGCTATGTGACCCTGGGCAAGTCACTTCACTTCCCTGGGCTCAGTTTCCTCATCTGGAAAATGGGGGTTGAGACTGTGAGCCCCGTGTGGGACAGGGGCTGTGTCCAACCTGATTTGCTTGTATCCACTCCAGGGCACAGTGCCTGGCACATAGTAAGCGCCTAACAAATACCATAATTATTATCATTATTATTATCCAGTCCAGAGCTCAGTACAGTACTTGGCACACAGTTAGCACTTCACAAATACTATAATTATTATTATTATTGTTATTACTAACTGCGTGGGAGAATGTAGAAAAGCAGCGTGGCTCAGTGGAACGAGCATGGGCTTTGGAGTCAGAGGTCATGGGTTCAAATCCCGGCTCCACCAGTTGTCAGCTGTGTGACTTTGGGCAAGTCACTTAACTTCTCTGTGCCTCAAGGACCTCATCTGGAAAATGGGGATTAAGGCTGTAAGGCCCCCATGGGACAACATGATCACCTTGTAACCTCCCCAGCGCTTAGAACAGTGCTTTGGACGTAGTAAGCGCTTAATAAATGCCATCATTACTGTGACCTAGTGGATAGAGCACAGGCTTGATAGTCCAAAGGACCCAAACTTTGAGCTCCTTGGGGCCTGGGAATGTCACTGTTTATGGTTGTATTGTACTTTCCTAAGCACTTAGTACAGTACTCTGCACACAGCGCGAAATAAATGCGATCAAATTGAGTTCCAGGGCTGTCTCCATCACTTGTTGCCAACTTGTACTTCCAAGCACTTAGTACAGTGCTCTGCACACAGTAAATGCTCAATCAATCAATCAATCAATCAATCGTATTTATTGAGCACTTACTGTGTGCAAAGCACTGTACTAAGTGCTTGGGAAGTACAAGTTGGCAACATATAAATACGATTGATTGATTGATTGATTGTGTGCTCTGTGATCTTGGGCTAGTTACTTCGCTTCTCTGGGCCTCAGTTCCCTCATTTGGAAAATGGCGATTAAGACTGGGTGCCCCAGGTGGGACAGGGACTGGGTCCGACCTGATTAGCTTGTATCTACCCCAGCGTTTAGAACAGTGCTTGGCATGAAAGTAAGCACTTAGCAAATACCACAATTATCATTGTTGATATGATTATATAACAGAGTCAGTAGTTCATTCCCTACCCAGAATGAGCTTACAGTCTAGGAGGCAAACATTAATATAAATAAATTCATTCATTCATTGTCGTATTTATTGAGCGCTTATGGTGTGCAGAGCACACAGTAACGGATATCTACATAAGTAGATAAGTAGATATCCCCAGACTGAGCCCCCCTTCCCCAGACTGAGTCCCCCCTTTTTCCTCTGCTCCTCCTCCCCTCCCCATCTCCCCCAATTCCTCCCTCTGCCTTTCCCCCTTCCCCTCCCCACAGCACTTGTGTATATTTGTACATATCTATTACTCTATTTTATCGATCAATCAATCAATCAGTCGTATTTATTGAGCGCTTACTATGTGCAGAGCACTGTACTAAGCACTTGGGAAGTACAAGCTGGCAACATATAGAGACAGTCCCTACCCAACAGTGGGCTCACAGTCTAGAAGGGGGAGACAGAGAACAAAACCAAACGTACTAACAAAATAAAATAAATAGAATAGATAGGTACAAGTAAAATAAATAAATAGAGTAATAAATATGTACAAACATATATACAGGTGCTGTGGGGAAGGGAAGGAGGTAAGATGGGGGGCATGGAGAGGGGGACGATGTGTATATAGCTATAATTCTGTTTATTCTGATGGTACTGACACCTCTGTGCATGTTTGTTTTGTTGTCCGACTCCCCCTCCTAGACTGTGAGCCCGTTGTTGGGCAGGGATTTTCTCTGTCTGATGCTGAATTGTACTTCCCAAGCGCTTTGTACAGTGCCCTGCACACAGTAAGCGCTCAATAAATACAGTTGAATGAGTGAATAAGTGCTAGGGGCCTGGGGGAGAGGTGAGTAAAGAGTGAAAATCAAAGTGTAAATCCCTCCCTGAGGGAGACACCCCTTAGTAGCTCCCCAGGGAATGCCCCCCCAAGAAAGACACCCCCTAGTAGCTCTCCAGGCCGTGTCCCCCCCCCATGACTCCCCGGGGACAACCCCTCTACTGTGACCCTTCCGGGGATTCCCCCAGGGACTCAGCAGGCCCAGCCCCCCAAAATTGCCACCGGGAGAGGGAATCTCAGAGCTAAATAGTGTCAGAGCTGATTGCTGGGTTTTAGCGGTAGCAGGACTGTTTATTAAACCGTTACCAAGGGCAGCACACTGTACTAAGCGCCGGGTGAGAATCCGCAGGAAGGAAACCAACACGATCCCTGACCCTCAAGGGGCTCGCTGTCTAAAGATACAAAACAGGGGGGAAGGGAGTTGGTATTAGGAGAGATGAAACACAACATCAAAACAACATAAGGGCAGGGATAAACTTACAAAATAAAACCGAAAGGCAATAGGGTAGCGTGACTTGAGGAGCAGAATTTAGGTTCCTCACGGCTTAAGCGTGTCCAAAACTGAACTCTTTTATCTTCCCATCTCCCCCTGCCGTTCCCGTCACTCTGGACAACACCACTATCCTCCCCGTCTCAAGCCCGTAACCTTGGCCTTGTCCTCAACTCATCTCTCTCATTCCTCCCGCATATTCAGTCCGTCACCAAATCCTGGCAGTTTTACCTTCACGACATCGCTAAAATCGGCCCAGACTCCATCTAAACCACTAGCCTGCTTATCCTATCCCGCCTCGACTACTGCATCAGCCTCCTTTCTCCCCCTACTCCAGTCCTTACTTCACTCTGCTGCCCAGATCATTTATCAACAAAAACAAACAGCCCGCATCTTCCCACTCAAGAACCTCCAGTGACTGCCCATCCACCGCCACATCGAAGAGAAACTCCTTACCAGTGGCTTTAAAGTAATAATAATAATAATAATGATGGCATTTGTTAAGCGCTTCCTAGGTGCAAAGTACTGTTCTAAGCGCCGGAGGGAATTCAAGGTGATCAGGTTGTCCCATGTGGGGCTCACAATCTCAATCCCCATTTTTTTTACAGATGAGGTAACTGAGGCACAGAGAAGTTAAGTGGCTTGCCCAAGGTCACACAGCTGACACTTCACCCCCTCCTATCTCACCTCACCAATTTCTTACTACAACCAGTCCGACACACTCCGCTCCTCTAATTCCAACCTTTTCACTATACCTCAGTCTCGTCTGTGTCATCACTGACCCCTCACCCACGTCCTTCGTCTGGCCCGGAACCCCCTTCCCCTTCGTATCCAACAGATGATCACTTTCCCCACCTTTAATAATAATAATAATAATAATGGCATTTGTTAAGCGCTTACTATGTGCAAAGCACTGTTCTAAGCGCTGGGGGGATACAAGGTGATCAGGTTGTCCCACGTGGGGCTCACGGTCTTAATCCCCATTTTACAGATGAGGGAACTGGGGCTCAGAGAAGTTAAGTGACTTGCCCAAGATCACACAGCAGACATGTGGCAGAGCCGGGATTCGAACCCATGACCCCTAACTCCAAAGCCCGCGCTCTTTCCACTGAGTCACGCTGCTTCCCATTAAAGCCTTATTACAGTCACACTCCCTCCAAGAGGTCTTCCTCGATTAATTTCCCCTACTCCCTCTCCCTCTTATGTCACCATTGCACTTGGATTTGTGCCCTTTAGTCACCCCACCTTCAGCCCCACAGCACTTAGGTATATACCCGGGATTTATTTTAACATCTGTCTCCCCGTCAAGGCTGTAAACTTGTACGCAGGGAACAAAGAAGCAGCGTGGCTCAGTGGAAAGAGCACAGGCTTTGGAGTCAGAGGTCATGGGTTCAAATCCCAGCTCTGCCAATTGTCAGCTATGTGACTTTGGCAATTCACTTCTCTGGGCCTCAGTTACCTCATCTGGAAAATGGGGATTATGACTGTGAGCCCCCCGTGGGACAACCCGATCACCTTCTAACCACCCCAGCACTTAGAACAGTGCTTTGCACATAGTAAGTGCTTAATAAATACCATTGTTATTATTATTATTATTATGTCCACCAACTCTCCCAAGTGCTTAATACAGCAATTGCGCCCGGTAAGCACTCACCAAATAAACACGGATTGAGCAAAGACTGATAGATCAGCTGTACTCCAGGATTTGAAAGGGTTTAATGCAAAGAAAGGATTTGCAGTTGTGTGTCAGGTCTCCTGGCAGAACAAGAGGAAATAGATTTTATTTCTAGTAGGAGGGAGTTCGACTCTAAGGAAGAATGAGCTTCCTGGTAAAGACGTTGGACTGTGTGTTCAAGGGAGGAGGTCATGGAATCACCATCCCCAGAGGTTGCTAATGGAAGAGTACACAATAATAATAGTAATAATAATAATAATGGTGGTATTAAGCACTTACTAGGTGCCAAGCACTGTTCTAAGCACTGGGACAGATACAAGGTGATCAGGTTGTCCCACGTGGGGCTCACAGTCTTAATCCCCATTTTACAGATGAGGTCACTGAGGCCCAGAGAAGTCAAGTGCCCAAAGTCACACAGCTGATAAGTAGGGGAGCCGAGATTGGAACCCAGGTCCTCTGATTCCCAGGCCTGTACTTTATCCACTAGACCACGCAGCTTTGGCTTTTGAGTATTGAGTGAGCTGGGATCTCTTGGTGTGAGGGAAGGTGAGAGTTACAGGCTGGGGAAAAAAACCTGAGGTAGGGGATAGAAATGGGAGAGTTGGGAGCGCAGTGAAGTTGGGAGGTGAGCTAGGGAGGAAAGAAGACGGTGAATGGGACAATAGCGGATGAAGACAGCAGATGTGTAAATATGCTTCCTTGCTCCATGCGCTATTTCAGCCATCCTCCTTTCCTGCTGATCTCATTTCTCTCCCCTCCCAGGACGGGGACGTTCAGAGACACCTCTACCTCCAAGATGTCATCACCCAAGTCGGGGAGGTGATCGAAAGACCCAAGTAAGTTCAGCAGGGTGTGTAAGGGTTCGGTTTTCTGCCCTGGGAGGTTGCTGTTCCGTGCCGGCCTCCCCCGGCCCGGGACCCAGCCCAGCCGGACCCAGGGGTCAGGCCGAGGGAATTCCGAAGGAAAACCATCCTCGTCCCGACCTCCGTCCGGACTTTATTCCCCTGTCCGCTGCTACTGCGGCTACAACTGCCCTTTCACGGTAGCGGAGATGGCGAAGTGGCACCGCGTAGAGGCTAGCTAGAGCCCGGGCCTGAGAGTCAGAAGGTCGTGGGTTCTAATCCCAGCTCCGCCACTGGTCTGCGCGGTGTGGCCTTGGGCAAGTCACTTCACTCGTCTGTAAAATGAGGATTAAGACCGAGAGCCCCAGGTGGGACAGGGACTGCGTCCAGCCTGATTTGTATCCACCTCAGTGCTTAGTACAGTGCCTGGCACATAGCGCCACATGTCTGCTGTGTGATCTTGGGCAAGTCACTTAACTTCTCTGGGCCTCAGTTACCTCATCTGTAAAATGGAGAGTAAGACTGTGAGCCCCACGTGGGACAACCTGATAACCCTGTATCCTCCCCAGTGCTTAGAACAGTGCTTTGCACATAGTAAGCGCTTAACAAATGCCGATTATCATTATTAACAAATACCGTTATTATGACAATGATGATGAGAAGCAGAGAAGCAGCGTGGCTCAGTGGAAAGAGCACACGTTCTGGAGTCAGAGGTCATGGGTTCAAATCCTGGCTCCGCCAATTGTCAGCTGTGTGACTTTGGGCAAGTCACTTAACTTCTCTGGGCCTCAGTTCCCTCATCTGTAAAATGGGGATTAAGACTGTGAGCCCTACGTGGGACAATCTGATCACCTTGTATCCCCCCAGAGCTTAGAACAGTGCTTTGCACATAGTAAGCGCTTAACAAATACCATCATTATGATGATGGATTTCAAGAAATAGGTTCCAAAGTCACTCTCCTACCGACCAACCAACCAGTGAGTGACTTCATGTGAAGAGCATCATCATCATATTTTACTTGTACATATTTCTATTCTATTTATTTTGTTAATGATGTACATCTGGCTTTATTTCTATTTATTCTGATGACTTGACACCTGTCCACGTGTTTTGTTTTGTTGTCTGTCTCCCCCTTGTAGACCGTGAGCCCGTTGTTGGGTAGGGACCGTCACCATGTGTTGCCTACTTGTACTTCCCAAGTGCTTAGTACAGTGCTTTGCGCACAGTAAGCGCTCAATAAATACGATTGAATGAATGAATCATCATCATCATCAAGCAGCAGCCTGGAGTTATTCCATCGGGCCACCAGCAGAGAGCCAACTGGCCCATATGTCTGGGAAATAATAATAATAATAATAATAATAATTATAATAATAATAATGTTGGTTTTAAGTGCTTACTATGTGCCAAGCACTGTTCTAAGCTCTGGGGGAGATAGAAGGTAATCAGGTTGTCCCACATGGGGCTCACAGACTTCATCCCCATTTTACAGATGAGGTCACTGAGGCTCAGAGAAGTTAAGTGACTTGCCCAAGGTCACCCAGCTGACAAGTGGCAGAGGCGGCATTAGCACCCACGACCTCTGACTCCCAAGCCCGGGCTCTATCCACAAAGCCATGCTGCTTCTCTGAGCCGTGCCGCTTCTATACAGCACGGCAGTCGCTACAAAATCAAAATGTTGTATTCGGAGTAATAATAGTGATGGTGTTCGTTAAGTGCTTACTGTGTCCCAAGCACTGTTCTAAGCGCTGATAATCAGTCTGGCATATTTACTGAGTGCTTCCTGTGTGCAGAAGACCGCACTAAGCTCTTGGAAGAATACCATATAACAGAAGTATTTATTTGTGCGGAGCACTATCAAGCGTTGGGAAAGAATTCCCGGGTGAGAATTAGGCAGGATTCCTGCTCTCACAAGGGGTTTACAGTCTAAGAATAAGGTGAGAGAGGGGTAATGGGCACATAAGGAGACCCCCCGCCCCCCAAACAAAATCACGGTACCTTAATCTTGTCTGTCTCACTGCCAACTTCTCGCCCATGTCCTTCCTCTGGCCTGGAACACCCTCCCTTTCTATATCCAACAGACAATTACTCTTCCCTCCCCCTTCAAAGCCTTATTGAAGGCACTTCTCCTCCAGGAGGCCCTCCCTGACTAATTTCCACTCCCTTCTGCATCGCCCTATCTTGCTTCCTCTATTCATCCCCTTTCCCAGCCCCAGAGCATTTATGTGCATACCCGTAATTTATTTCTATTAATGTCTGTCTCCCTCTCTAGATTGTAAACTTGCTGTAAGCAAGAAATATGTCTGTTAAATTGTTATATTGTACTCTCCCAAGCGCTTAGTACGGTGCTCTGCCCACAGTAAGTACTCAAGATATATGATTGATTGATTGAAAAATTGACATAAAAGAAGGCAGGGCTAAATAATAATAATAATAATGGCATTTATTGAGCACTTACTATGTGCGAAGTATTGTTCTAAGCGCTGGGGAGGTTACAACGTGCTCAGGTTGGACTGTCTCTATATGTTGCCAACTTGTACTTCCCAAGCGCTTAGTGCAGTGCTCTGCACACAGTAAGCGCTCAATAAATACGATTGATTGATTGATTGGTTGGTTGATTGTCCCATGGGGGGCTCACAGTCTTAATCCCCATTTTCCAGATGAGGTAACTGAGGCCCAGAGAAGTGAAATGACTTGCCCAGAGTTACTTCCCAAGCGCTTAGTGCAGTGCTCTGCACACAGTAAGCGCTCAATAAATACGATTGATTGGTTGATTGGTTGATTGTCCCATGGGGGGCTCACAGTCTTAATCCCCATTTTCCAGATGAGGTGACTGAGGCCCAGAGAAGTGAAGTGACTTGCCCAGAGTCACACAGCTGACAATTGGCAGAGCTGGGATTTGAACCCATGACCCCTGACTCCAAAGCCCGGGCTCTTTCCACTGAGCCATGCTGCTTCTCAGAAATACAAAATAAAGTAGAAGCTGAGGGGTCCTGTGGTTAGGAGAATAGAATTTCAGGGTCCTGGTGGCTTAGCGTCTACCAGAGCTGCCACCTTCCCAGTGTTTCACGTTCTGTGGAGATAATAATAATAACAATAATAATAATAATAATAATAATAATAATAATAATAATAATGGCATTTATTAAGCGCTTACTATGTGCAAAGCACTGATGCCATGCTGCTGCTGCCAACCTTTCTGCCATCCCTGCCAAAATGGAGCAGGGCAGGGTGGGACGACGCGAGCCCCTGGGGAAGGGGCTTGGCCCACTGAGGCACCACCAAGAGGCTTGTGACCATCTGCTTCCATCTTTCCCTCCAAGTTGGAACACTAATATAGGAAGGGGATTGGGAAGAGGGAGAAAGACTCTGAGGAAATCCAAGAGGGGAGTCTTCCTTAGGGAGATTCATTCATTCATTCAGTCGTATTTATTGAGCGCTTACTGCATACAGAGCACTGGACTAAGCACTTTGGAAGTACAAGTCGGCAACATATAGAGACGGGCCCTACCCAACAACGGGCTCACAGTCTAGAAGATCAATCAATCAATCAATCATATTTATTGAGCGCTTACTGTGTGCAGAGCACTGTACTAAGCGCTTGGCAAGTACAAGTTGGCAACATATAGAGACAGTCCCTACCCAACAGTGGGCTCACACTGGGAAAGAATACCTAGTTAGACCTAGGTCCTGGGCTTTCCAACTGAACCAAAGCCCCTCGGGGAAGGAATTCCTTAGTTTGGGACCTTGAAAGGTGTCCCAGATCTTTTCCCTTTTTTTGCCAAATCCCTTCCCTCCCTTTAGGGTGCTTGACACGTAGGGCTGATAGCGAGCGAGCTATCAGTCATATCAGCTATCAGTTATCAGCTATCAGTCAGTCATATTTATTGGGCTGTACTTTATTGGGCTTACTGTGTGCAGAGTACTGCACTAAGCGCTTGGGAGAGTACAACACAACAGTAAACAGACACATTCCCTGCCCACGGTGAGCTTACAGTCTAGAGGGGGAATTTTCCTAGTCCATCTGAATTATTTGGAGGTTCTCCCACGGTGTGGTTTGGCAGTTTGGGAGAGCAATTTATGGTAATGATAATAATAATTGTGGTGTTTGTTACACAGTTACTGTGTGCCAGGCACTGTACTAAAGGCTGGGATAGATACAGGGTAATTGTTGGACACAGTCCCTGGCCCACGTGGGGTTCACAGTCAATCCCCGTTTTCCAGATGAGGTAACTGAGGCACAGAGAAACGAAGCGACTTGTCGAAGATCACACAGCAGACAAGTGGCAGAGCTGGGAGTAGAAGCCAGGTCCTTCCGACCCCTGGGCCCATGCTCCATCCGTTAGGCCACGCTGCTTTTGAGTTCCCGTCGCCCCCGGTCATTTGACCCCGGCTCCCTCTGGGTTCCTTTAGGACGCACCCGAAGGACTCCATTCTAATAGTAATAATGGTATTTGTTAAGCACTTACTATGTGCGAAGCACTGTTCTAAGCACTGGGGGGATACAAGGTGATCAGGTTGTCCCACATGGGGCTCACAGTTTTAGTCCCTATTTTATAGATGAGGGAACTGAGGCCCGGGGAAGTGAAGTGGCTTGCCCAAAGTCACACAGCTGACAAGCGGCGGGGCCGGGATTAGAACCCGTGACCTCTGGCTCCCAAGCCCGGGCTCTTTCCACTGAGCCCTGCTGCTTCTGATGGGGGACGTGGGGAGGAGGAGGAGGAGGGATGTTTGGTTTTGTTCTCTGTCTCCCCCTTTTAGACTGTGAGCCCACTGTTGGGTAGGGACTGTCTCTATATGTTGCCAATTTGTACTTCCCAAGCGCTTAGTACAGTGCTCTGCACATAGTAAGCGCTCAATAAATACGATTGATGATTGATGATGAAAAAAGAGGAGTGGTATTGGAGGGAAAAAGGAGTAGGAGAAAAAGAGGAGGAGAGCCCCTCCTTCCTCTCCCCCTCATCCCCCTCTCCATCCCCCCCCATCTTACCTCCTTCCCTTCCCCACAGCACCTGTATATATGTATAGATGTTTGTACAGATTTATTACTCTATTTATTTATTTTGCTTGTACATATCTATTCTATTTATTTTATTTTGTTAGTATGTTTGGTTTTGTTCTCTGTCTCCCCCTTTTAGACTGTGAGCCCACTGTTGGGTAGGGACCGTCTCTAGATGTTGCCAACTTGTACTTCCCAAGCGCTTAGTCCAGTGCTCGGCACACAGTAAGCGCTCAATAAATACGATTGATTGATTGATTGATTGATTGAGAGGAAAAAAGAGGAGTGGGATTGAAGGGGGAAAGCGGAGGAGCATTCTCCCAGAACCTGTGGATGATCTGATCCCGTGGTTAGATTCCTCTCTCCTCAGGATTGAATTATGCCGTAAGGGAAACAGCAGCAATTCCTGCTCCTTCCCGTTCTGGTGTCTTCCTTCTAGGGTGTCGGAGTTCAGTTGTCCGGCCGCTGGCTGCTGCCAGGTGTTTGACACCTTGGAGGGCTATGAGCATCACTACAACACCCTGCACCGAAATGTCTGCTCCTTCTGCAAACGCTCCTTCCCCTCGGGGCACTTACTGGACACCCACATCCTCGAGTGGCACGACGCCCTCTTCCAGATACTGTCTGAGAAACAGAATATGGTGAGTCTCCGGAAAACATTCAGAAAACTGAGTCGTTCGGCCCAATGGGTGGTATTTATGGAACGCTTTGCGTGTGCGGGGCACCGTACTAAGGACTTGGGCAGAGTTGACAGGCACGTTTCCCTGCCCACGAGGAGCTTATAGTCGAGATTTGCCTTCTCATTCCTGAGAATGGCAACAGGGGTTTTTCAGACTGTGAGCCCACTGTTGGGTACGGACTGTCTCTATATGTTGCCAACTTGTCCTTCCCAAGCGCTTAGTACAGTGCTCTGCACACAGTAAGCGCTCAATAAATACGATTGATGGATTGATTTTTTGTTTTTTGGGGGGCGGGGGGACGTGAGGGAGTTTATGGTATTTGCTATGGGCTAAGTGCCAAGCACTGTACTAAGTGCTGGGGTAGATACGTGTGAATTGGGTTGGACTTGCTTCCTTTTCTCACCCCTCCCTCAGCCCCACAGCAGTTATTCATTCAATCGTATGTATTGAGCGCTTACTGTGTGCAGAGCACGGTACTTATCTACATATCCATACAGAGAGGCAGCGTTGCTCAGTGGAAAGAGCCCGGGCTTTGGAGTCAGAGGTCATGGGTTCAAGTCCCGGCTCTGCCAATTGTCAGCTGTGTGACTTGGGGCAAGTTACTTCACGTCTCTGGGCTTCAGTTCCCTCATCTGTAAAATGGGGATGAAGACTGTGAGCCCCATGTGGGACAACCTGATCACCTTGTATCCCCCCCAGTGCTTAGAACAGTGCTTCGCACATAGTAAGTGCTTAATAAATGCCATCATTATTATTATTACTACAGTCCATAATTCATTTCTGTCAATGTCTGTCTCCCCCTCAAGACTGTAAGCTCTTTGTGGGCAGGGAATGTGTCTACCAACTTTGTTATACTTTCCCAAGTCCTTAATACGTTGCTGTGCACTCAGTAAGTGCTCAATAAATATGATTGCTTACTACAAGCTAATCAGGTTGGACACAATCTCTGTCCCACATGGGGCTCACTGTCTCAATCCCCATTTTACAGGTGAGGTTACTGAGGCCCAGAGAAGTTAAGGGACTAACCCAAGGTCACCCAGTAGAAAAGTGGTGGTGCCGGGATTAGAACCCAGGTCCTCAGACTCCCAGGCCAGTGCTCTAAGCACCAGGCCATTCCGGTTAAAGTATGGGTAGTGACAGGTACTGGAAATTGGATCCCCAAAGATAATAATAATAATAATTGTGGTATTTATTAAGCACTTCCTGTTCACCAGGCATTGTTCTAAGAACTGGGGTGGATACAGGCAAATCAGGTTGGACACAGTCCCTGTCCCAGGTGGGGCTCACAGTCTCAATCCCCATTTTACGGATGAGGGAACTGAGGCCCGGAGAAGTAAAGTGACTTGTCCAAGGGCACACAGCAGACAAATGGTGGAGCTGGGATCTGATATCAAACAGTGATACTTGTATAATAATAATAATAATAATAGCAATAATAATAATAATGCTATTAAGCGCTATGTGCTAAGCACTGTTCTAAGTACTGGGGTAGATACAGGGCAATCAGGTTGTCCCACGTGGGGCTCACACTTTTTCCCCATTTTACAGGTGAGGTAACTGAGGCCCAGAGAAGTTAAGTGACTTGCCCAAGGTCACACAGCAAACAGGTGGCGGAGGTGGGATTAGAACCCACGTCCTCTGATTCCCAAACCCGGGCTCTTGCCACTAAGCCATGCTGCTTTTCTAAGAGAGCGGTGTACTAAGCACTTGGGAGAGTACAGTATATTATTATTATCGTATTTTTTAAGCGCTTACTAAGTGCCAGGCACTGTACTAAGCACTGGAGAAGAGTTGGTAGTCACGTTCCCTGCACACAAAGAACTTGCGTCTTGACCTTTGCGCAGAACGTAGGTAGCAGAACTGGGAATAGAGTGAAGTGTTCCGAAGCGCGTGGATCCACGTTGAAGTGAAATCCTCCCGGTAAGGGGAACCCGTCCCACGAGGAAGTCCTGAGTCCCCGAGCGTGCGCTGTTTCCCTTTCAGTACCAGTGCTTGGTGGCAGGCTGCGCGGAGAAGTTCGAGACGAGTAGAGCCCGAAAGGATCACCTGGTCAAAGTTCACCTCTATCCCTCTGACTTCCGATTCGACAGACCAAAGAAAACCAGAGGGTACGTGTGTCACGCGGCGGGAAAGAACGTGACCACCCAGGCGGTGGGAAACGCAGCTCCGGCTTTTATCAGGCAATCGTGCCGATTGAGCACTTACTATTACTACTACTAGTACTACTACTATTATTATTACTAGTCCGCTCTCTCGTTCACCCCTCACATCTAGTCCGTCACCAAAACCTGCCGGTCTCACCTCCGCAACATCGCCAAGATCCGCCCTTCCCTCTCCATCCAAACCGCTACCTTGCTGGTTCAGTCTCTCTTCCTATCCCGACTGGATTACCGCATCAGCCTCCTCTCTGATCTCCCATCCTCCTGCCTCTCCCCACTTCAGTCTATACTTCACGCATCTGCCCGGATCATCTTTGTGCAGAAACGCTCTGGTCATGTTACTCCCCTCCTCGAAAATCTCCAGTGGCTGCCGGTCAACCTATGCATCAAGCTAAAACTCCTCACTCTCGACTTCAAAGCTCTCCATCCCCTGGCCCCCTCCTACCTCACCTTCCTTCTCTCCTTCTCCAGCGCAGCCCGCACCCTCCGCTCCTCCGCCGCTAATCTCCTCACCGTACCTCGTTCTCGTCTGTCCCGCCATCGACCCCCGGCCCACGTCCTCCCCCTGGCCTGGAATGCCCCCAATCCCTCCGCACATCCGCCAAGCTAGCTCTCTTCCTCCCTTCAAAGCCCTACTGAGAGCTCACCTCCTCCAGGAGGCCTTCCCAGACTGAGCCCCCTTTTTCCTCTCCTCCTCCCCATCCCCCCGCCCTACCTCCTTCCCCTCCCCACAGCACCTGTATATATGTTTGTACAGATTTATTTATTTAATTTACTTGTACATACTTACTATTCTATTTATTTTGTTAATGATGTGTATCTAGCTTTATTTTTATTTATTCTGCTGACTTGACACCTGTCCACATGTTTTGTTGTCTGTCTTCCCCTTCTAGACTGTGAGCCCGCTGTTGGGTAGGGACCGTCTCTATATGTTGCCAACTTGTACTTCCCAAGCGCTTAGTACAGTGCTCTGCACACAGTAAGTGCTCAATAAATATGATTGAATGAATGACTACTATGTGCAGAACGCTGTACTAAGTGTTTAGGAGAGGACAATGAAAGGCTTAGTACAGTGCTCTACACATAGTAAGCGCTCAATAGATACGATTCAATGAATGAACAATGTAACACACACATTCCGTGCCCACAATGAGCGTACCATCTTTTGCCTCTCACTAACAGCACGAAATGTTTTAAAACCCAAGGAAGAATGCAAATCGGACATTTTATTTCAGCATATTTCGGCATAGTCTCTCTCGTTGGCTTTAAAGCACTGTCAGCTCGCCCCACCCTACCTCATCTCAGTGATCTCCTGCTACAGCCCAGCCCGCACCCGCCGCTCCTCCAGCGCCCCAATCTCGTCTGCCTTATTGCCGACTCAATCAATCGAATAAGATTGATTGATTGATTGACCCCTTGCCCACATCCTCCGCTAGCATGGAACTCCCCTCCATTTAGGCCAAACCACCTCTCTCTCCACCTTCAAAGCATTACGAAGGGCACATCTCCTCCAGGAGGCCTTCCCCCACTAAGCCCTATTTTCCCCAGCTCGCTCTCCTTTCTACGTCATCTGTGCTCTTCAGTCTGTGCCCTTTGGACACTTGATATTAATAATAATAATAATAATAATGATGATGATGATGGCATTTGTTAAGCGCTTACTATGTGCAAAGCACTGTTCTAAGCGCTGGGGAGGTTACAAGATGATCAGATTGTCCCACGGGGGGCTCACAGTCTTAATCCCCATTTTACAGATGGGGGAACTGAGGCCCAGAGAAGTGACTTGCCCAAAGTCACACAGCTGACAAGTGGCGGAGTCAGAATTAGAACCCGTGACCTCTGGCTCCCAAGCCCGGGATCTTTCCACTGAGCCACGCTGATATTCTCTCCGCCCCGTCTAACCCCACAGCACTTGTGTATGTATCGTTATACATACATCCCGGCTCCGCCAACTGTCAGCTGTGTGACTTTGGGCAAGTCACTTCACTTCTCTGGGCCTCAGTTTCTTCATCTGTAAAATGGGGATTAAGACTGTGAGCCCCCCGTGGGACAACCTGATCACCTTGTAACCTCCTCAGCGCTTAGAACAGTGCTTTGCACATAGTAAGCGCTTAATAAATGCCATTATTATTATTATTATTATTATATATCATCAGTTACTTGTTTATTCATATAAATGTCTTTCTTCCGCCTCTAAACTGTAAGCTCATTACGGGCAGGGAATGTCTCTGTTAATTTGGCTGTAGCGTACTCTCCCAAGTGCTCTGCACATAGCACTCAGTAAATAAATACTGTTGATTGGTGTTGTGTATTTCCACCTCATTGTAAGTGGGTATGGCAGATCTGAAGAAAATGATTGTCATTATTATTATCATTACTAATATTAATGGTATGTATTAAGGACTTTCTAAGAGCCAAGGCTAGGTGTCGGATGGCAAGATTAAACACGGTCCCTATCCCACACAGGTCTCCCCGTCTAGGAGGGAGAGCAGGGCTTTTATCCCCATTGTACAGATGAGGAGAAGACTGATGCCCAGAGAGGTTAAGTGACCTGCCCCAGGTCACCCAGCATGTCAGGGGCCGAGCTGGGACTAAAACTTGGCTCTCCTAACGCCCAATCCTGTGCTCTTTCCACTCAACTCAAGTGGTGACAGACTCCAGTCGTCACTTTCTCTAGTTGGGGCTTCTGGTCTGGTCTTCGAAAGGAGGAGTGAGTTGAAATCCCACTTCAGAGACTCTTCATTCATTCATTCATTCATTCATTCATTCAATCGTATTTATTGAGCGCTTACCGGGTGCAGAGCACTGTACTAAGCACTTGGGAAGTGCAAGTCGGCAACATGGAGAGACGGTCCCGCATTCATTCATTCATTCAATCGTATTTATTGAGCGCTTACTGTGTGCAGAGCACTGTACTAAGTGCTTGGGAAGTACGAGTCAGCAGCATATAGAGACAGTCCCTCATTCATTCATTGATTCAATCACATTTATTGAGCACTTACCGTGTGCAGAGCACTGTACTAAGCGCTTGGAAAGTACAAGTTGGCAACATATAGAGACGGTCCCTCATTCATTCATTCATTCAGTCGTACTTATTGAGCGCTTACCATGTGCATAGCACTGTACTAAGCACTTGGAAAGTACAAGTTGGCAACATATAGAGACGGTCCCCCATTCATTCATTCATTCAATCGTATTTATTGAGCGCTAACTGTGTGCAGAGCACCATACTAAGTGCTTCGGAAGTCCAAGTTGGCAACATATAGAGACGGTCCCTACCCAGCAGTGGGCTCACAGTCTAGAAGGGGGAGATGGACGACAAAA